>NC_084755.1:4554990-4604990 GCF_033978785.1 Entelurus aequoreus
ATATATTTTGGTACTTGACGCATGTTACAGTTAGCCTTTCAGCATGCTAACATTAACATCATTTGATTATTTTTGTAGGTAAACACCTCAGTCCTATTTTGGTACTTGATGCATGCTAATGTTAACAGGCTAGCATATTTTTTTTTGAATTTCAGTTACACACCTCAGAGTAATATATTTTGGTACTTGACGCATGTTACAGTTAGCCTTTTAGCATGCTAACATTAACATAATTTGATTATTTTTGTAGGTAAACACCTCAGTCCTATTTTGGTACTTGATGCATGCTAATGTTAACAGGCTAGCATATTTTTTTTTGAATTTCAGTTACACACCTCAGAGTAATATATTTTGGTACTTGACGCATGTTACAGTTAGCATTTTAGCATGCTAACATTGACATTTAATTAATTTTGTAGGTAAACATCTCAGTCATACTTTGCTAGTAGATGCGTGCTAATCATGCTTGCAACAGTCTTAGCGCCCTCTAGTCATTTGCGTAGAGGTTGCAATCAGGCCCTAGAAAACCCAAAGGCTAAACTAGAGTAGCACTTTAGACACTTTGCAGAAAAGCCATTGCTCAAGGAAGGATGAAGAAAGGTGCTTTGGAAAGGACGTTTGTGGTTCACTGACGACACACCGGTTTGTTGCGGCTTTTAGAGGAAACTTGTGTAGACAAGCTGGTTACACACATTTTAAAATTGCCCTTAAGTGTTTACACAATCTTAAGTCAACACCTGAGAGAAATTAGGATAAGGCAGTCGTTGAACTTAAGTGTAGTGGTTCACGTAGCTAACTGCTATTGTGGGTTGGCTTCCCACTCAGTGTCAATGTACCTGCACTTAGCATGTGCAATTAGCATGTGCACTTAGCATTTAAGTGCAGCGCAGAAACGTCATGTATCCAATCATCGCTAGCATGAGCACGACTGACACAGAATAGTCAGTCATTAGACTCGGTTACAAAGGCGACAATGGGAAAGTCAAAGGAACAGATCTGAAAAAACGAATCATTGACTTGAACAAGTCAGGAGAGTCACTTGGAGACATTTCAAAGCAGCTTAAGGTCCCAAGAGCAACTGTAAAGTATAAAGTGCATGGCACAGTTTTTTCACTGCCACGATCAGGAAGAAAACGCAAGCTATCACCTGCTGCTGAGAAAAAATTGGTCAGGATGATCAAGAGTCAACGGAGAGCCACCAAAAAGCAGGTCTGCGATGAATTGGAAGCTACTGGAACACAGGTGTCAGTGTCCACAGTCAAGCCTGTTTTGCATCGCCATGGACTGAGAGGCTACCATGCAAGAATGAAGCCCTTGCTCCAGAAGCCACACCTTAAGGCTCGTCTAAAGTTTGCTGCTGATCACATGGACAAAGATAAGACCTTCTGGAGGGAAGTTCTGTGGTCAGATGAAACAAAAATGGAGCTGTTTGGCCACAATACCCAGCAATATGTTTGGAGAAGAAAAGGTGAGGCCTTTAATCCCAGGAACACCATGCCTACCATCAAGCACGGTGGTGGTAGTATTATGCTCCGGGCCTGTTTTGCTGCCAATGGAACTGCTGCTTTACAGAGAGTAAATGGGACAATGAAAAAGGAGGATTAGCTCCAAATTCTTCAGGACAAGCTAAAATCATCAGCCCGGAGGTTGGGTCTTGGGCGCAGTTGGGTGTTCCAACAGGACAATGACCCCAAACACATGTCAAAAGTGGTAAAGGAATGGCTAAATCAGGCTAGAATGAAGGTTTAAGAATGGCCTTCCCAAAGTCCGGACTTAAACGTGTGGACAATGCTGAAGAAACAAGTCCATGTCAGAAAAGCAACACATTTAGCTGAACTGCACCAATTTTGTCAAGAGGAGCAGTCAAAAATTCCACCAGAAGCTTGTGGATGGCTACTGTGGGAAGCAGATCAGAATCATATCCATATTTAAGTGTTACTTCTTTCTAAACTCCTATAGTCATATAAAGAATAGCTAGTATTCTTCCTTCTTTTGAGTCTCATAGTAAGGTGTCAGCCTTCTAGATTGGAATGTGTCAGAGTAGAGATAACTCGGAGTAGTCTAAACAAAGGGAGTGGGGGCGAGGGACAGAGGGAAGATCACGGGACTTCCGGGGGTTTGAGGGGAGACCGAGCTAGACCGGGCGAGGGAACGCGGGTGTGCTAGATTGGTCTCACGTTTGTCCTCTAAGCTTGGAGAATAAACCACAAAATACCAACTACTGCCTGTTGATTGAATATAAACCTCAGCTTATTGCCATAAAAAAATCTGGGAGAGACTAGCAATTTGAATTCCCCATTGGAGGAATGCTGGTCAACGCAACACTACCAAAAGCGCCTTATTGCAGGTAAACTTGCCAAGGGACATGTAAGCAAATATTAACATTGCTGTATGTATACTTTTGACCCAGCACATTTGCTCACATTTTCAGTAGACCCATAATAAATTCATAAAAGAAGCAAACTTCATGAATGTTTTTTGTGACCAACAAGTATGTGCTCCAATCACTACATCACAAAAATATAAGAGTTGTAGAAATGATTGGAAACTCCTTCTTTACAAGTGTATGTACACTTTTGACCACGACTGTATGTATATGTATATATAGTGTTTTGTTTTATTTCTAGTGCAATATGTATGATTTTATTTAGTTACAATTGACTTGTGTTACTGCGTGTAAAAATCTGCATTGTCATCATAAAATGTCCTCATGGTGGGATGAGCAGAATCCAAAGTCTATTTCATACGATGTTTGCTGGGTGATGTTGCTCAAGTAAGTTGTAAGTTAACGCCGCATGACTTGTTGTGTAATACACGTCAGTCTTTTACCAGGAGCCCTTTGACCAGCGCAGATAACACACACACACACACACACACACACACACACACACACACACACACACACACACACACACACACACACACACACACACACACACACACACACACACACACACACACACACACACACACACACACACACACACACACACACACACACACACACACACACAAGTGAAGACATAGCTGAGCACAGAGGGTACAGGTGAAAAATCACTATCACACGTTTGGAAGGCATGTTATGAATAATAACACGTTTATACCATGAAAAGCATAAAACTTTAAATTGTCACGGCACAAAAACGTAACATATTCAAATATTTGGGCATTTCACTAATGCTAACTGTAAGTACAGTGTTGTTAGTATGTTAGCATAGTACTGTTAGCATGCTACTTTTTTAAGCTCATAGTTTTTTTTGTTACTTGACACTGTCTGGCCAGCATGCTCTTCAAAATGTTCTACCGAAATTGCACTTTCTAGTTCAGCGATTGTCAAACCACTAGTGCTACGCGGGCGCCATCTGGTGGTACGCCAAAGAAGTCTGTAAATATGTACCGTAAATGGAGTATCGTTGATGTTTGTGCAGTGCGTGTAATGTTACAGTGGCCAAAAACTTAAAATATACTTCTTAAATTAAACATCAGCCTTGTTTTTAATGAATACTTAGGCCTACTACGCTACTGTGCTTTAATGTCGGTCATTATGGTGCTACTTGGAGTGTTTGCTGAGGTGGTACTTGGTGGCAAAAGTTGGAGGACCACTGTTGTAGTTGTTTGAAAATAATCTTCATATTGTACTGATTTGAAAACCCTCCAATTTCACAGAATTGTTATGTTTATTGAAATCATGCAAACAAGTTTATAGTAATACCTGTGTTTATACCTGTGTTTATACCTGTGTTTATACCTGTGTTTATACCTGTGTTTATACCTGTGTTTATAGTAATACCTGTGTTTATACCTGTGTTTATACCTGTGTTTATACCTGTGTTTATACCTGTGTTTATACCTGTGTTTATACCTGTGTTTATACCTGTGTTTATAGTAATACCTGTGTTTATACCTGTGTTTATACCTGTGTTTATACCTGTGTTTATACCTGTGTTTATACCTGTGTTTATAGTAATACCTGTGTTTATACCTGTGTTTATACCTGTGTTTATACCTGTGTTTATACCTGTGTTTATAGTAATACCTGTGTTTATACCTGTGTTTATAGTAATACCTGTGTTTATACCTGTGTTTATACCTGTGTTTATAGTAATACCTGTGTTTATACCTGTGTTTATACCTGTGTTTATACCTGTGTTTATAGTAATACCTGTGTTTATACCTGTGTTTATAGTAATACCTGTGTTTATACCTGTGTTTATACCTGTGTTTATAGTAATACCTGTGTTTATACCTGTGTTTATAGTAATACCTGTGTTTATACCTGTGTTTATACCTGTGTTTATACCTGTGTTTATAGTAATACCTGTGTTTATACCTGTGTTTATAGTAATACCTGTGTTTATATTAATACCTGTGTTTATAGTAATACCTGTGTTTATACCTGTGTTTATACCTGTGTTTATACCTGTGTTTATAGTAATACCTGTGTTTATAGTAATACCTGTGTTTATACCTGTGTTTATAGTAATATCTGTGTTTATACCTGTGTTTATACCTGTGTTTATAGTAATACCTGTGTTTATACCTGTGTTTATACCTGTGTTTATAGTAATACCTGTGTTTATACCTGTGTTTATACCTGTGTTTATAGTAATACCTGTGTTTATACCTGTGTTTATACCTGTGTTTATACCTGTGTTTATAGTAATACCTGTGTTTATACCTGTGTTTATACCTGTGTTTATACCTGTGTTTATACTTGTGTTTGTACCTGTGTTTATAGTAATACCTGTGTTTATACCTGTGTTTATACCTGTGTTTATAGTAATACCTGTGTTTATACCTGTGTTTATAGTAATACCTGTGTTTATACCTGTGTTTATACCTGTGTTTATAGTAATACCTGTGTTTATACCTGTGTTTATACCTGTGTTTATAGTAATACCTGTGTTTATAGTAATACCTGTGTTTATAGTAATACCTGTGTTTATACCTGTGTTTATAGTAATACCTGTGTTTATATTAATACCTGTGTTTATACCTGTGTTTATACCTGTGTTTATACCTGTGTTTATAGTAATACCTGTGTTTATACCTGTGTTTATACCTGTGTTTATAGTAATACCTGTGTTTATAGTAATACCTGTGTTTATACCTGTGTTTATACCTGTGTTTATACCTGTGTTTATAGTAATACCTGTGTTTATACCTGTGTTTATACCTGTGTTTATAGTAATACCTGTGTTTATAGTAATACCTGTGTTTATACCTGTGTTTATAGTAATATCTGTGTTTATACCTGTGTTTATACCTGTGTTTATAGTAATACCTGTGTTTATACCTGTGTTTATACCTGTGTTTATAGTAATACCTGTGTTTATACCTGTGTTTATACCTGTGTTTATACTTGTGTTTGTACCTGTGTTTATAGTAATACCTGTGTTTATACCTGTGTTTATACATGTGTTTATAGTAATACCTGTGTTTATACCTGTGTTTATACCTGTGTTTATAGTAATACCTGTGTTTATACCTGTGTTTATACCTGTTTATAGTAATACCTGTGTTTATACCTGTGTTTATACCTGTGTTTATACCTGTGTTTATAGTAATACCTGTGTTTATACCTGTGTTTATAGTAATACCTGTGTTTATACCTGTGTTTATAGTAATACCTGTGTTTATACCTGTGTTTATACCTGTGTTTATACTTGTGTTTGTACCTGTGTTTATAGTAATACCTGTGTTTATACCTGTGTTTATACATGTGTTTATAGTAATACCTGTGTTTATACCTGTGTTTATACCTGTGTTTATACCTGTGTTTATAGTAATACCTGTGTTTATACCTGTGTTTATACCTGTTTATAGTAATACCTGTGTTTATACCTGTGTTTATACCTGTGTTTATACCTGTGTTTATAGTAATACCTGTGTTTATACCTGTGTTTATACCTGTGTTTATAGTACTACCTGTGTTTATACCTGTGTTTATACCTGTGTTTATAGTAATACCTGTGTTTATACCTGTGTTTATACCTGTGTTTATAGTAATACCTGTGTTTATACCTGTGTTTGTACCTGTGTTTATACTTGTGTTTGTACCTGTGTTTATAGTAATACCTGTGTTTATACCTGTGTTTATAGTAATACCTGTGTTTATACCTGTGTTTATACCTGTGTTTATAGTAATACCTGTGTTTATACCTGTGTTTATACCTGTGTTTATACCTGTGTTTATACTTGTGTTTGTACCTGTGTTTATAGTAATACCTGTGTTTATACCTGTGTTTATAGTAATATCTGTGTTTATACCTGTGTTTATACCTGTGTTTATAGTAATACCTGTGTTTATACCTGTGTTTATACCTGTGTTTATACCTGTGTTTATAGTAATACCTGTGTTTATACCTGTGTTTATACCTGTGTTTATACCTGTGTTTATACTTGTGTTTGTACCTGTGTTTATAGTAATACCTGTGTTTATACCTGTGTTTATACCTGTGTTTATAGTAATACCTGTGTTTATACCTGTGTTTATAGTAATACCTGTGTTTATACCTGTGTTTATACCTGTGTTTATAGTAATACCTGTGTTTATACCTGTGTTTATACCTGTGTTTATAGTAATACCTGTGTTTATAGTAATACCTGTGTTTATAGTAATACCTGTGTTTATACCTGTGTTTATAGTAATACCTGTGTTTATATTAATACCTGTGTTTATACCTGTGTTTATACCTGTGTTTATACCTGTGTTTATAGTAATACCTGTGTTTATACCTGTGTTTATACCTGTGTTTATAGTAATACCTGTGTTTATAGTAATACCTGTGTTTATACCTGTGTTTATACCTGTGTTTATACCTGTGTTTATAGTAATACCTGTGTTTATACCTGTGTTTATACCTGTGTTTATAGTAATACCTGTGTTTATAGTAATACCTGTGTTTATACCTGTGTTTATAGTAATATCTGTGTTTATACCTGTGTTTATACCTGTGTTTATAGTAATACCTGTGTTTATACCTGTGTTTATACCTGTGTTTATAGTAATACCTGTGTTTATACCTGTGTTTATACCTGTGTTTATACTTGTGTTTGTACCTGTGTTTATAGTAATACCTGTGTTTATACCTGTGTTTATACATGTGTTTATAGTAATACCTGTGTTTATACCTGTGTTTATACCTGTGTTTATAGTAATACCTGTGTTTATACCTGTGTTTATACCTGTTTATAGTAATACCTGTGTTTATACCTGTGTTTATACCTGTGTTTATACCTGTGTTTATAGTAATACCTGTGTTTATACCTGTGTTTATAGTAATACCTGTGTTTATACCTGTGTTTATAGTAATACCTGTGTTTATACCTGTGTTTATACCTGTGTTTATACTTGTGTTTGTACCTGTGTTTATAGTAATACCTGTGTTTATACCTGTGTTTATACATGTGTTTATAGTAATACCTGTGTTTATACCTGTGTTTATACCTGTGTTTATACCTGTGTTTATAGTAATACCTGTGTTTATACCTGTGTTTATACCTGTTTATAGTAATACCTGTGTTTATACCTGTGTTTATACCTGTGTTTATACCTGTGTTTATAGTAATACCTGTGTTTATACCTGTGTTTATACCTGTGTTTATAGTACTACCTGTGTTTATACCTGTGTTTATACCTGTGTTTATAGTAATACCTGTGTTTATACCTGTGTTTATACCTGTGTTTATAGTAATACCTGTGTTTATACCTGTGTTTGTACCTGTGTTTATACTTGTGTTTGTACCTGTGTTTATAGTAATACCTGTGTTTATACCTGTGTTTATAGTAATACCTGTGTTTATACCTGTGTTTATACCTGTGTTTATAGTAATACCTGTGTTTATACCTGTGTTTATACCTGTGTTTATACCTGTGTTTATACTTGTGTTTGTACCTGTGTTTATAGTAATACCTGTGTTTATACCTGTGTTTATACATGTGTTTATAGTAATACCTGTGTTTATACCTGTGTTTATAGTAATACCTGTGTTTATACCTGTGTTTATACCTGTTTATAGTAATACCTGTGTTTATACCTGTGTTTATACCTGTGTTTATACCTGTGTTTATAGTAATACCTGTGTTTATACCTGTGTTTATAGTAATACCTGTGTTTATACCTGTGTTTATACATGTGTTTATAGTAATACCTGTGTTTATACCTGTGTTTATACCTGTGTTTATAGTAATACCTGTGTTTATACCTGTTTATAGTAATACCTGTGTTTATACCTGTGTTTATACCTGTGTTTATACCTGTGTTTATACCTGTGTTTATAGTAATACCTGTGTTTATACCTGTGTTTATACCTGTGTTTATAGTACTACCTGTGTTTATACCTGTGTTTATACCTGTGTTTATAGTAATACCTGTGTTTATACCTGTGTTTATACCTGTGTTTATAGTAATACCTGTGTTTATACCTGTGTTTATACCTGTGTTTATAGTAATACCTGTGTTTATACCTGTTTATAGTAATACCTGTGTTTATACCTGTGTTTATACCTGTGTTTATACCTGTGTTTATACCTGTGTTTATAGTAATACCTGTGTTTATACCTGTGTTTATACCTGTGTTTATAGTACTACCTGTGTTTATACCTGTGTTTATACCTGTGTTTATAGTAATACCTGTGTTTATACCTGTGTTTATACCTGTGTTTATAGTAATACCTGTGTTTATACCTGTGTTTATACCTGTGTTTATAGTAATACCTGTGTTTATACCTGTGTTTATACCTGTGTTTATAGTACTACCTGTGTTTATACCTGTGTTTATACCTGTGTTTATAGTAATACCTGTGTTTATACCTGTGTTTATACCTGTGTTTATAGTAATACCTGTGTTTATACCTGTGTTTATACCTGTGTTTATAGTACTACCTGTGTTTATACCTGTGTTTATACCTGTGTTTATAGTAATACCTGTGACTAATCACCATTAATTCAAGGTGTGCAATTCACCTGAGTGTTTGACAGCATTACTAACAACTTCATCTTCAGGAATTCACAGTAGCTCCTTTGAATTCCTTTCATTTTACTTTATTTTTGGTATTATTCTTAACTTTTCTTGCCTTTTTTTCTATTTATACCTGCATTGTTCTTTCCATCCTTACACTTTCCATCATTGTAACTGAGCTACTGTGTTGAACAATTTCCCTTGTGGATCATTAAAGTTTGTCTAAGTCTAAGTCATTACATTTTTTACATGCACCGAGGGCCAATTAAAAAAAAAACGAGCTGTGGGTTGAAATTGGCCCCGTTCCAGGGCTCCAAATGAAAAAAGAATAATATTAGGCTGGGTCTTATTCCTAGTCTTATGAGGAAGACTTGCACAAACAATAAAATAAGCTATGCAAGGCTCAGGTATAAACTTGCCAATTGTGAAGTTGAAACATGTTTTATTGTTGTCAACTAATTAGCTGACTCCGCATATGTTGCACTAAAACAAGGTTTCACATCCGCCACATGTAGTTTATTCATCACTGACATGGCGTTTTAACTCATGTTCACTTCATCATCCTTTTGCCCCGTTCACTGCACTATTAGTTGTTTTTTTTTTAAAGTTGAGTCTTTATTTGAAGGGACAATGCACAGAGACATTGAGCTCAAAGACAGATATGTTCTGCACCAGATTATAGCTAAATAGCTCATTTCCATCTGCAGTCCCTGGCTACCTAAATTAAAGAGGTACAAAAATCACGTAATAAAATTATAACAATAAAATTATACTATAGCATGTAATCAAATTAAGAAAAGTGCTAAAATGCCCTTTCATTGACACATACTTATACATTACAACCACCCCTCCTTTACATCAAAACACTGTAAAAACAAGCATGATTTTAACACACACGCCTCACAGTTTACAACAAAATGTCATGCATCTGCAGTCCCTGGCTACCTAAATTAAAGAGATACAAAAATCACGCAATAAAATTACACTATAGCATGTAATCAAATTAAGAAAAGTACTAAAATTATTATCATTTAAAATGCCCTTTCATTGACACATACTTATACATTACAACCACCCCTCCTTTACATCAAAACACTGTAAAAACAACCATGATTTTAACACACACCTCAGTTTACAACAAAAATTCATGCCTGGTTACCTAAATTAAAGGGATACAAAAATCACGCAATAAAATTATAACAATAAAATTATAACAATAAAATTATACTATAGCATGTAATCAAATTAAGAAAAGTGCTAAAATGCCCTTTCATTGACACATATTTATACATTACAACCACCCCTCCTTTACATCAAAACACTGTAAAAACAAGCATGATTTTAACACACACACCTCACACTTTACAACAAAATGTCATGCATCTGCAGTCCCTGGCTACCTAAATTAAAGAGATACAAAAATCATGCAATAAAATTATAACAATAAAATTATACTATAGCATGTAATCAAATTAAGAAAAGTACTAAAATGCCCTTTCATTGACACATACTTATACATTACAACCACCCCTCCTTTACATCAAAACACCTTGTAAAAACAACCATGATTTTAACACACACCTCAGTTTACAACAAAATTTCATGCCTGGTTACCTAAATTAAAGGGATACAAAAATCACGCAATAAAATTATAACAATACAATTATACTATAGCATGTAATCAAATTAAGAAAAGTGCTAAAATGCCCTTTCATTGACACATACTTATACATTACAACCACCCCTCCTTTACATCAAAACACCTTGTAAAAACAACCATGATTTTAACACACACCTCAGTTTACAACAAAATTTCATGCCCGGTTACCTAAATTAAAGGGATACAAAAATCATGCAATAAAATTATAACAATAAAATTATACTATAGCATGTAATCAAATTAAGAAAAGTACAAAAAATGCCCTTTCATTGACACATATTTATACATTACAACCACCCCTCCTTTACATCAAAACACCTTGTAAAAACAACCATGATTTTAACACACACCTCAGTTTACAACAAAAATTCATGCCTGGTTACCTAAATTAAAGGGATACAAAAATCACGCAATAAAATTATAACAATAAAATTATAACAATAAAATTATACAATAGCATGTAATCAAATTAAGAAAAGTCATACAATGCCCTTTCATTGACACATACTTATACATTACAACCACCCCTCCTTTACATCAAAACACTGTAAAAACAAGCATGATTTTAACACACACGCCTCACAGTTTACAACAAAATGTCATGCATCTGCAGTCCCTGGCTACCTAAATTAAAGAGATACAAAAATCACGCAATAAAATTATAACAATAAAATTACACTATAGCATGTAATCAAATTAAGAAAAGTACTAAAATTATTATCATTTAAAATGCCCTTTCATTGACACATATTTATACATTACAACCACCCCTCCTTTACATCAAAACACTGTAAAAACAACCATGATTTTAACACACACCTCAGTTTACAAAAAAAATTCATGCCCGGTTACCTAAATTAAAGGGATACAAAAGTCACGCAATAAAATTATAACAATAAAATTATACTATAGCATGTAATCAAATTAAGAAAAGTGCTAAAATGCCCTTTCATTGACACATATTTATACATTACAACCACCCCTCCTTTACATCAAAACACTGTAAAAACAACCATGATTTTAACACACACACGCCTCACAGTTAACAACAAAATGTCATGCATCTGCAGTCCCTGGCTACCTAAATTAAAGAGATACAAAAATCATGCAATAAAATTATAACAATACAATTATTCTATAGCATGTAATCAAATTAAGAAAAGTACTAAAATGCCCTTTCATTGACACATACTTATACGTTACAACCACCCCTCCTTTACATCAAAACACCTTGTAAAAACAACCATGATTTTAACACACACCTCAGTTTACAACAAAATGTCATGCCTGGTTACCTAAATTAAAGGGATACAAAAATCATGCAATAAAATTATAACAATAAAATGATTCTATAGCATGTAATCAAATTAAGAAAAGTGCTAAAATGCCCTTTCATTGACACATATTTATACATTACAACCACCCCTCCTTTACATCAAAACACTGTAAAAACAAGCATGATTTTAATCAAAGCAAATCAAATCAAATCAACTTTATTTATAAAGCACATTTAAAATTTACCACAGGGGTAGCCAAAGTGCTGTACAATGGGCAGGTTAAAAATAATATGAGAACCGAGCAAACAACACAACACAAACAGAACACGATAAAAACTAAATAAATAAATAAAAACATAAAAACAGGTTGACAGCAGGTGTATTATGGGGCGCCATTGCAGGATGGATATCACTCAGTGTTAAAAGCCATGGAATAAAAGTATGTTTTTAAGAGAGATTTAAAAACAGGAAGAGAGGAGGCTTGTCTAACACTCAGAGGTAGGTCGTTCCAGAGCTTGGGAGCAGCAGCGGCGAAAGCTCTGTCACCTCTAAGCTTGAGCCTTGTGTCCGGGACCGTCAGTAGCAGCTGATCGGCTGATCTTAGGGATCGGGTGGGGCAGTAAGGCTGAAGGAGGTCGGAGAGATATGTTGGCGCGAGGTTGTTTAGACATTTAAAAACAAATAAAAGGAGTTTAAAATTGATTCTGTAACGCACAGGGAGCCAGTGAAGGGACGCTAATATTTAACACACACGCCTCACAGTTTACAACAAAATGCTCTCATGGATAAATATAATAGACATGAAGTTGACATGTCAATCATAGTGTCCACCTTATTGACCGTGTGAGCAGCTTTGATTGCTCCAAAGCCACCTTTTAACTTCAACTGTGAATGAATCTGTTAGACTTTTCAAGTTTGTTGTGAGGTTGTTCCATTCCTTTATGGCTTTATATGGAAAGGCCGATTGTGCGAAAGAGGTTTTACATCTGGGTATGCTACACCGAGGCTCCTGTGTTTCTACTTGTCACAGCAGATTTAAACTGGACAAAGTGCTTAAGTGGCGCCGGTGCGGTGTTATTTAGGATTCGATGGGCCATTCGTATTGATGTTAATCTTTGAATGTTAGCTAAATTCAACAGTCTGTATTTTTGGAGAACTAAACAGTGATGGTGGTGTTGTGGTTTTCAGTCAAGGGTTTAGAGCGATTGTTTGTGCAAAGTTTCCAATGGCCTCAGTGTCACTTTGCTTGCCTGGAACCAACATGTTATACAATCAAAGAAAGGAGACATAATCATTGCATTGAAATAAGTTTGAAATAAGCCTGCAGTGTTAACCAGTTCCTGATACATTTGAACATTTTGATGTTGTATTTAAGACTCTGACATCTGTTTGATATGTTTTTTAAAGCAAAGTGTTGGTTCTAAAATGACACCCAGGTAACGATATTCACTAACATTTTGTATTAGTGCGTGAACGCTCCAAAGCATTCACACATATGCTTTTCTACACCAAAATTCATCGATATAAACGTATCATTCTTCTTCTTCTCCAGATTTTGGCGCACTCTACCTTCCACATTTTTCACCCGATTCAAAGCCTTCCAACTTCAAACTGTTCAGCCTATTCGGGAATCGCAGGGTTTCCCATGACAAATTCCAAAAATTCCCAGATTTCCCAGAATTCCAGGTTTTCCGGGACATTTTTCCCAATCAAAATGAATTGGTCAGTTTTCAAACTTCCACCATTTCTTCATTTTTCAACCTATTCTAACCAATTCCACCTTCAACATATTCCACCATTCTGGAAATTCAACCAACACCAACTCATTCAGACCATTCAAGTTTTTTACCATTTAAAAAAAAAAAAATCCCGCTTTTCCCGAAATTCCCAATTTTTTCTGAAATTCCCAATCAATGGGACATTCCTCAAAGTCCCACAACTTCCACATTTTTCATCTGATTCAAACCCTTCCAACTTCAAAATATTCAACTTGTTCAGGAATTGTGTGCTCTACTTCAACAATTTAAAAAAATTTCCCAGATTTCCCATAATTCCTTTTTTTTTTTTTGCATTTTCCCTATTCAAAATGAATTGGCCAGTTTTCAAACTTCCACCATTTCCACATTTTTCAACCTATTCAAACCAATTCCACCTTCAACATATTCCACCACTCTGGAAAATCAAACTTCCTCTTTTCCAAGTTCAAAAAAATTCCAGGATTCTCCAGAATTCCTGCTTTTCCAAAGCCCTATTTCCAACCTTTTCTTCTGGCGACTACTCCTACATTTTTCAACGCCTTTCAACCGTTCCACCGTCAAAACATTCCTCTTAATCAGGACAAAAAAATAAGTTGTTTTTTTCAACTGGAAAAATTCCAGGTTTTTCCAAAATTCCAGGAATCCCGTAATAACATTTCTCAATTCAACATGTTACTACGTCAACATTTCTCGACCGATTCCCACAACTTCCACATTTTTCATCTGATTCAAACCCTTCCAGCTTCAAAATATTCAACTTGTTCAGGAATTGTGTGCTCTACTTCAACAATTTAAAAAAAATTCCCGGATTTCCCATAATTCCTTTTTTTTTTTTGCATTTTCCCTATTCAAAATGAATTGGCCAGTTTTCAAACTTCCACCATTTCCACATTTTTCAACCTATTCAAACCAATTTCACCTTCAACATATTCCACCACTCTGGAAAATCAAACTTCCTCTTTTCCAAGTTCAAAAAATTTCCAGGATTCTCCAAATTCCTGCTTTTCCAAAGCCCTATTTCCAACCTTTTCTTCTAGCGACTACTCCTACATTTTTCAGCGCATTTCAACCGTTCCACCGTCAAAACATTCCTCTTAATCAGGACAAAAAAATAAGTTGTTTTTTTGAACTGGAAAAATTCCAGGTCTTTCCAAAATTCCAGGAATCCCGTAATAACATTTCTCAATTCAACATGTTACTACGTCAACATTTCTCGACCGATTCCCACAACTTCCACATTTTTCATCAGATTCAACCCCTTCCAACTTCAAAATATTCAACTTGTTCAGGAATTGTGTGCTCTACTTCAACAATTTAAAAAAAATTCCCGGATTTCCCATAATTCCTTTTTTTTTTTAATTTTCCCTATTCAAAATGAATTGGCCAGTTTTCAAACTTCCACCATTTCCACATTTTTCAACCTATTCAAACCAATTCCACCTTCAACATATTCCACCACTCTGGAAAATCAAACTTCCTCTTTTCCAAGTTCAAAAAAATTCCAGGATTCTCCAGAATTCCTGCTTTTCCAAAGCCCTATTTCCAACCTTTTCTTCTGGCGACTACTCCTACATTTTTCAACGCCTTTCAACCGTTCCACCGTCAAAACATTCCTCTTAATCAGGACAAAAAAATAAGTTGTTTTTTTCAACTGGAAAAATTCCAGGTTTTTCCAAAATTCCAGGAATCCCGTAATAACATTTCTCAATTCAACATGTTACTACGTCAACATTTCTCGACCGATTCCCACAACTTCCACATTTTTCATCTGATTCAAACCCTTCCAGCTTCAAAATATTCAACTTGTTCAGGAATTGTGTGCTCTACTTCAAAAAAATTTTAAAAATTCCCGGATTTCCCATAATTCCTTTTTTTGTTTGCATTTTCCCTATTCAAAATGAATTGGCCAGTTTTCAAACTTCCACCATTTCCACATTTTTCAACCTATTCAAACCAATTCCACCTTCAACATATTCCACCACTCTGGAAAATCAAACTTCCTCTTTTCCAAGTTCAAAAAAATTCCAGGATTCTCCAGAATTCCTGCTTTTCCAAAGCCCTATTTCCAACCTTTTCTTCTGGCGACTACTCCTACATTTTTCAACGCATTTCAACCGTTCCACCGTCAAAACATTCCTCTTAATCAGGACAAAAAAATAAGTTGTTTTTTTTAACTGGAAAAATTCCAGGAATCCTGTAATAACATTTCTCAATTCAACATGTTACTACGTCAACATTTCTCGACCGATTCCCACAACTTCCACGTTTTTCATCTGATTCAAACCCTTCCAGCTTCAAAATATTCAACCTGTTCAGGAATTGTGTGCTCTACTTCAACAATTTAAAAAAAATTCCCGGATTTCCCATAATTCCTTTTTTTTTTTTTTTTGCATTTTCCCTATTCAAAATGAATTGGCCAGTTTTCAAACTTCCACCATTTCCACATTTTTCAACCTATTCAAACCAATTCCACCTTCAACATATTCCACCACTCTGGAAAATCAAACTTCCTCTTTTCCAAGTTCAAAAAAATTCCAGGATTCTCCAGAATTCCTGCTTTTCCAAAGCCCTATTTCCAACCTTTTCTTCTGGCGACTACTCCTACATTTTTCAACGCATTTCAACCGTTCCACCGTCAAAACATTCCTCTTAATCAGGACAAAAAAATAAGTTGTTTTTTCTAACTGGAAAAATTCCAGGTTTTTCCAAAATTCCAGGAATCCCGTAATAACATTTCTCAATTCAACATGTTACTACGTCAACATTTCTCGACCGATTCCCACAACTTCCACATTTTTCATCTGATTCAAACCCTTCCAGCTTCAAAATATTCAACTTGTTCAGGAATTGTGTGCTCTACTTCAACAATTTTTAAAGAATTCACGGATTTCCCATAATTTCTTTTTTTGTTTGCATTTTCCCTTTTCAAAATGAATTGGCCATTATTCAAACTTCCACAATTCCCACATTTTTCAACCCATTCAAACCATTCCACCTTTAACACATTTCACCATTCTGGAAATTCAAACTACCCTTTTTCCAAGTTCGAAACAATTCCCGATTTTCCCGAAATTCCCTAATACCATTTACTACTTCAACATTTCTTGCCCGGTTTAAACAATTCTAACACCAACCAATTCAGCTCATTTAGGACATTCATGGTCCTAATCATTTTCAAAAAATCCCGCTTTTCCCAAAATTCCAGGAAGTTCCCAGTGAAATGAATGGGACATTTTTCCAAGTTGCACAATTCCCACATTTTTCAACCCATTTAAACCATTCCACCTTTAAGACATTCTTACACCATTCTGGGAATTCAAACTACCCTTTTTCCAAGTAAAAAAAAATTCCCGATTTTACCGAAAACCCCTAATACATTTTTCCAAGTTGCACAATTCCCACATTTCTCAACCTTTTCAAACCATTCCAACATCGACACATTCCACTCAACCGAATACTTTCTCAAATTACAAACCAAATTCCGGTTTTCCTGGAAATTCAAACTCTTCAACATTCGAACCATTCCAACATTCAAACTATTCTTACATTTATACATTACCATGAATTGATTAACATGGACCCCAACTTAAACAAGTTGAAAAACTTATTGGGGTGTTACCATTTAGTGGTCAATTGTACGGAATATGTACTGTACTGTGCAATCTACTAATAACAGTACAACAATTTTTTTTTAAATTCCCCGATTTCCCATAATTCCTTTTTTTTTTTTTTTTTGCATTTTCCCCATTCAAAATGAATTGGCCATTATTCAAACTTCCACAATTCCCACATTCTTCAACCCATTCTGGAAATTCAAACTTCCCTTTTTCCAAGTTAAAAAAATTCCAGATTTTCCTGAAATTCCCTAATACCATTTACTACTTCAACATTTCTTGCCCGATTTAAACAATTCTAACACCAACCAATTCAGCTCATTTAGGACATTCATGGTCCTAATCATTTTCAAAAAATCCCGCTTTTCCCAAAATTCCCAAATTTCCAGGAAGTTCCCATTGAAATGAATGGGACATTTTTCCAAGTTGCACAATTCCCACATTTCTCAACCTTTTCAAACCACTCCAACATCGACACATTCCACTCAACCGAATACTTTCTCAAATTCCAAACCAAATTCCGGTTTTCCTGGAAATTCAAACTCTTCAACATTCAAACCATTCCAACATTCAAACTATTCTTACATTTATACATTACCATGAATTGATTAACATGGACCCAGACTTAAACAAGTTGAAAAACTTATTGGGGTGTTACCATTTAGTGGTCAATTGTACGGAATATGTACTGTACTGTGCAATCTACTAATAACAGTACAACGATTTTTTTTAAAATTCCCTGATTTCCCATAATTCCTTTTTTTTTTTTTTTTTGCATTTTCCCCATTCAAAATGAATTGGCCATTATTCAAACTTCCACAATTCCCACATTCTTCAACCCATTCTGGAAATTCAAATTTCCCTTTTTCCAAGTTAAAAAAATTCCAGATTTTCCTGAAGTTCCCTAATACCATTTACTACTTCAAAATTTCTTGCCCAATTTAAACAATTCTAACACCAACCAATTCAGCTCATTTAGGACATTCATGGTCCTAATCATTTTCAAAAAATCCCGCTTTTCCCAAAATTCCAGGAAGTTTCCAGTGAAATGAATGGGACATTTTTCCAAGTTGCACAATTCCCACATTTTTCAACCCATTTAAACCATTCCACCTTTAAGACATTCTTACACCATTCTGGGAATTCAAACTACCCTTTTTCCAAGTAAAAAAAAATTCCCGATTTTACCGAAATTCCCTAATACCATTTACTACTTCAACATTTCTTGCCCGGTTTAAACAATTCTAACACCAACCAATTCAGCTAATTTAGGACATTCATTGTCCTAATCATTTTGAAAAAAATCCTGCTTTTCCCAAAATTCCAGGAAGTTCCCATTGAAATGAATGGGACATTTTTCCAACTTGCACAATTCCCACATTTTTCAACCTGTTCAAACCATTCCAACATTGACACATTCCACTCAACCTGGACATTCAAACGAACACTTTCTCAAATTCCAAACCAAATTCCGGTTTTCCTGGAAATTCAAACTCTTCAACATTCAAACCATTCCAACATTCAAAATATTCTTACATTTATACATTACCATGAATTGGTTAACATGGACCCCGACTTAAACAAGTTGGAAAAACTTATTGGGGTGTTACCATTTAGTGGTCAATTGTACGGAATATGTACTGTACTGTGCAATCTACTAATAACAGTACAACGATTTTTTTTTAAATTCCCCGATTTCCCATAATTTATTTTTATTTTTTTTGCATTTTCCCCATTCAAAATGAATTGGCCATTATTCAAACTTCCACAATTCCCACATTCTTCAACCCATTCTGGAAATTCAAACTTCCCTTTTTCCAAGTTAAAAAAATTCCCGATTTTCCTGAAATTCCCTAATACCATTTACTACTTCAAAATTTCTTGCCTGATTTAAACAATTCTAACACCAACCAATTCAGCTCATTTAGGACATTCATGGTTCTAATCATTTTCAAAAAATCCAGCTTTTCCCAAAATTCCCAAATTTCCAGGAAGTTCCCATTGAAATGAATGGGACATTTTTCCAAGTTGCACAATTCCCACATTTCTCAACCTTTTCAAACCTTTCCAACATCGACACATTCCACTCAACCGAATACTTACTCAAATTCCAAACCAAATTCCGGTTTTCCTGGAAATTCAAACTCTTCAACATTCAAACCATTCCAACATTCAAACTATTCTTACATTTATACATTACCATGAATTGATTAACGTGGACCCCGACTTAAACAAGTTGAAAAACTTATTGGGGTGTTACCATTTAGTGGTCAATTGTACGGAATATGTACTGTACTGTGCAATCTATTAATAACAGTACAACAATTTTTTTTTAAATTCCCTGATTTCCCATAATTCCTTTTTTTTTTTTTTTTTGCATTTTCCCCATTCAAAATGAATTGGCCATTATTCAAACTTCCACAATTCCCACATTCTTCAACCCATTCTGGAAATTCAAACTTCCCTTTTTCCAAGTTAAAAAAATTCCCGATTTTCCTGAAGTTCCCTAATACCATTTACTACTTCAAAATTTCTTGCCCAATTTAAACAATTCTAACACCAACCAATTCAGCTCATTTAGGACATTCATGGTCCTAATCATTTTCAAAAAATCCCGCTTTTCCCAAAATTCCAGGAAGTTCCCAGTGAAATGAATGGGACATTTTTCCAAGTTGCACAATTCCCACATTTTTCAACCCATTTAAACCATTCCACCTTTAAGACATTCTTACACCATTCTGGGAATTCAAACTACCCTTTTTCCAAGTAAAAAAAAATTCCCGATTTTACCGAAAACCCCTAATACCATTTACTACTTCAACATTTCTTGCCCGATTTAAACAATTCTAAAACCAACCAATTCAGCTCATTTAGGACATTCATGGTCCTAATTATTTTCAAAAAAATCCCGCTTTTCCCAAAATTCCAGGAAATTCCCATTGAAATGAAAGGGACATTTTTCCAACTTGCACAATTCCCACATTTTTCAACCTGTTCAAACCATTCCAACATCGACACATTCCACTCAACCTGGACATTCAAACGAACACTTTCTCAAATTCCAAACCAAATTCCGGTTTTCCTGGAAATTCAAACTCTTCAACATTCAAACCATTCCAACATTCCAACATTCAAACTATTCTTACATTTATACGTTACCATGAATTGATTAACATGGACCCCAACTTAAACAAGTTGAAAAACCTATTGGGGTGTTACCATTTAGTGGTCAATTGTACGGAATATGTATTTTACTGTGCAATCTACTAATAACAGTACAACGATTTTTTTTAAATTCCCCGATTTCCCATAATTCCTTTTTTTTTTTTTTTTGCATTTTCCCCATTCAAAATGAATTGGCCATTATTCAAACTTCCACAATTCCCACATTCTTCAACCCATGCTGGAAATTCAAACTTCCCTTTTTCCAAGTTAAAAAAATTCCAGATTTTCCTGAAGTTCCCTAATACCATTTACTACTTCAAAATTTCTTGCCCGGTTTAAACAATTCTAACACCAACCAATTCAGCTCATTTAGGACATTCATGGTTCTAATCATTTTCAAAAAATCCCGCTTTTCCCAAAATTCCCAAATTTCCAGGAAGTTCCCATTGAAATGAATGGGACATTTTTCCAACTTGCACAATTCCCACATTTCTCAACCTTTTCAAACCATTCCAACATCGACACATTCCACTCAACCGAATACTTTCTCAAATTCCAAACCAAATTCCGGTTTTCCTGGAAATTCAAACTCTTCAACATTCAAACCATTCCAACATTCAAACTATTCTTACATTCATACGTTACCATGAATTGATTAACGTGGACCCCAACTTAAACAAGTTGAAAAACCTATTGGGGTGTTACCATTTAGTGGTCAATTGTACGGAATATGTACTGTACTGTGCAATCTACTAATAACAGTACAACGATTTTTTTTTAATTCCCCGATTCCCCGATTTCCCATAATTCCTTTTTTTTTTTTTTTTGCATTTTCCCCATTCAAAATTAATTGGCCATTATTCAAACTTCCACAATTCCCACATTCTTCAACCCATTCTGGAAATTCAAACTTCCCTTTTTCCAAGTTAAAAAAATTCCCGATTTTCCTGAAGTTCCCTAATACCATTTACTACTTCAACATTTATTGCCCGATTTAAACAATTCTAACACCAACCAATTCAGCTCATTTAGGACATTCATGGTTCTAATCATTTTCAAAAAATCCCGCTTTTCCCAAAATTCCCAAATTTCCAGGAAGTTCCCATTGAAATGAATGGGACATTTTTCCAAGTTGCACAATTCCCACATTTCTCGACCTTTTCAAACCATTCCAACGTCGACACATTCCACTTAACGGAATACTTTCTCACATTCCAAACCAAATTCCGGTTTTCCTGGAAATTCAAACTCTTCAACATTCAAACCATTCCAACATTCAAAATATTCTTACATTTATACATTACCATGAATTGATTAACGTGGACCCCGACTTAAACGAGTTGAAAAACTTATTGGGGTGTTACCATTTAGTGGTCAATTGTACGGAATATGTACTGTGCAATCTACTAATAAAAGTTTCAATCAATCAATCAATCAATCAATCAATCAATACTACATTCTGTCAGCATTTCAGTTCAACTTCAGCATTGGAGCATTCACATGCAATTCCTTGAGGAATTGCCTCTTCTAGTTTCCTTATTAACAGTTATATTGGGAAAGGATGACATTTTATATTTGTTTACAAAATACATTCTTACATATTGTATGTATTTGAACTCCTTTTTACATTTTGTGTGGATATTTATGGTTTACGTCGAAGAAAAAGTGAAATTGCGTGCAGGCCGGCAGGTCTTGCATACACCAGTGTTTTTCAACCTTTTCTGAGCCTAGGCACATTTTTTTCGTTGAAAAAAATCCAGAGGCAGACCACCAGCAGAAAACATTAAAAAATGAAACTCAGCAGCCGATATTGACAAAAAAAAGTTGTCGCAATTGTTGGATATGACTTTAAAGCATAACCAAGCATGCATCAATATAGCTCTTGTCTCAAAGTAGGTGTACTGTCACCACCTGTCACATCACACCCTGACTTATTTGGACTTTTTTGCTGTTTTCCTGTGTGTAGTGTTTTACTTCTTGTCTTGCGCTCCTATTTTGTTGTTAATTGTCATGTCATGTACGAATGTACTTTGTGGACGCCGTCTGCTGCTCCACACGCCGTAAGTCTTTGCTGTCGTCCAGCATTCTTTTTTTGTTTACTTTGCAGCTTGTTCAGATTTAGTTTGGTTCTGCATAGCCTTCCAATCCAATCCAATCCAATCCACTTTATTTATATAGCACATTCACACAACAAGAACGTTTCCAAAGTGCTGCACAGCCATGTTAAAAACAATATTAAAAACAATATTAAAAACGATATTAAAAACAATATTATGCTACACCAATGACTGAATAAAAACAAAGAATAAATGAATAGAAAACCAATACAGAGACAATATAAAAAATAAATATGATTAAAAACGATTTTAAAGGGTAAAACCAATTAAAACAGTAAAATAGACATCAAAATGTATAACCCTAACCACACAGGACAACAGAGGACAGAAGACCACACAACTCACGTAGTGTTAAAAGCCAAAGAATAAAAGTGGGTCTTAAGACGAGACTTAAAACACTCCACTGTGGAAGCAGTTTGAACATGGAGGGGCAGAGTGTTCCAGAGTTTAGGGCCGACCACAGAGAAGGCCCTGTCTCCCCTGGTTTTAAGTCTCGTCCTGGGCACCACGAGCTGGAGCTGGCTCTCGGACCTCAGAGCGCGCGCAGGAGTGTAAATTTGGATGCTTCTTCCCTAAGCTTCAATGCCTTTTCTTAGCGGCACTTGCCTTTTGTTTATTTTTGGTTTAAGCCTTAGACACCTTTGTACCTGCACTCTGCCTCCCGCTGTTGTCTGCATATTGTTATCACGACAAAACATGTTCCCAACATCTACAAAGCAATTAGCTACCTGCTGCCACCTACTGATATGGAAGAGTATTACACGGTTACTCTGCTGAGCTCTAGACAGCACCGACACTTGGCACATTTGCGGATTCTAATTACTGCTTTTCAAAAAATATTTTTAACCCAATTAGGGGAAATTACATCATCTCCCACGGCACACCAGACAATATCTCACGGTGCACTAGTGCAGTGTTTTTCAACCACTGTGCCACGGCACAGAGATATTGTCTGGTGTGCCGTGGGAAATTTTGAAACTTCACCTACTTGGTCCAAAAAATATTTTTTTGCAAATAATTATAACCTGCAAATAATGTGCCGTTGTCAAGTCTCTGTGCTGTGTAGAGCTCGGCAGGTTAACCATGTATTACTCCATGTCAGTAGGTGGCAACAGGTAGTTCATTGCTTTGTAGATGTCGGAACGCGTCGAGGATGGTTTGTCGTGATCCCAATATGCAGAGCACGGCGGGAGACGGCGTGCAGGTAAAATGGTATGCAATGATTAAACCAAAAATGAACAAAAGGGAAAGGAAAAGGCACTAAAGCTTAGGGAAGGCTATGCAAAACGAAAGCAAAACTGAACTCGCGACAAGGTAAACAAAAAACAGAATGCTGGACGACAGCAAAGACTTACACGGCATGTGGAGCAGAGATGGCGTCCACAAAGTACATCCGTACATGACATGACAATGACCTACTTAGTGGCCTAGTGGTTAGAGTGTCCGCCCTGAGATGGGTAGGTTGTGAGTTCAAACCCTGGCCGAGTCATACCAAAGACTATAAAAATGGGAGCCATTACCTCCCTGCTTGGCACTCAGCATCAAGGGTTGGAATTGGGGGTTAAATCACCAAAAATTATTCCCAGGTGCGGCTATCGCTGCTGCCCACTGCTCCCCTCACCTCCCAGGGGGTGAACAAGGGTGATGGGTCAAATGCAAAGGACGCATTTCACCACACCTAGTGTGTGTGTGACAATCATTGCTACTTTAATTTACTTTAATCAACAATGTCCACACAAAAAAGGATAGTGTACGCACAACTTAAATAGTCTCGATTGCTAACACAAAGCAGGTCAAGCAATAGCACTCAAAGGAAGGCGTGAACCTGCTACAGGAAAACAAACAACAAAACAGGAAGGGTCACCAAAATAACAGCGCAAGACAGGAAGTAAAGCGCTACACACAGGAAAACAACAACAGACTCTAAATAAGGCACGACAACCTGGTGGAGTTTCATTCTTTAACATTTCCTGCTGGTGGTGTGTGCCTCCGTATTTTCTTCATTAAAAAAAAGTGCCTTGGCTCAAAAAAAAAGGTTGAAAAAACACCGCACTAGTGTGCCGCGGCACAGTGGTTGAAGAACACTGGCATACACAACAAGGACTTGCACTTGCACGAAAACCCCTGAACGCAACGCCGGTCGTCGCATGTATGCGCCTTTAGGACGCCTGCTTTGCGGTACGCGACGCCAGTCACGTACACGGTGGAAAGGACTCACACACACACACTTACACACACACACACACTTACACACACACACATGCGAGAGGAAGGATTCCGTCGTGGTTAATTAGCAAAATAAGAAGGCAGATGTGGACTCACCCTTCGGCTTGCACTTCAAGTGGTCAGGCCACACATTGCCAGCTGTCGCGGTCAATCCTGGGGGGGGGGAGAGTGTCGAGCGGGGAGAGAAGTGGGCGCTAGTTTGGGGGTTAAATGTTGCCACTGGCATTGGTTCGGGCCATGTTCGCTCAGGCGTGAGGGACAGCACCGAGCGTGGCCTGCGATACAGCAAAGGGGAGGTTGGGTCCCTGAACGCACCGCCTCCTAAACTGTGTGTCGGTCGTGCGCTTCACTCCTATTGGCTGAGGCCTGCCTTTGGGCCCGCCTCTATAGGCAGCGTGACCGGAAGCGGGCGGCACCCTGAGCTGAGACGCAATTGGCCGCTCGGCAGTTAAAGGGACGTGGTTTATGTGACGTCACCAAGGGGCGGAAGAAGAAGAAGAAACATAAATAATGCACCCAGTGCCTTTAAAAAAGAATTAGAACTCTACGCTCTACCTCTAACAAACAAAAAGCTGTGAAAACGATGATGCTGTGTTCCAAATTTTAATTATTTACTGAACTTGTGTGAGCCTATGGCTTTGCACTTTGTTATATATATATATATATATATATATATATATATATATATATATATATATATATATATATATATATATAGTTTACAACCCCCTGGTGCTGTTTTTGTACAGTTTTTGTACTTATTTTGATTATTATTATTTCTCAATTGTTTGTAAATGTTGCAATTTATAAATAAAGGTTTATAAAATTAAAAAAAAAATAGAATAAAATAAAAATAAAAACTATATATATTGCATTCTATTTGAGTTACTTTATTGAGTTTACAACCCCCTGGTGCTGTTTTGTACAGTTTTTGTACTTATTTTGATTATTATTATTTCTCAATTGTTTGTAAATGTTGCAATTTATAAATAAAGTTTTATAAAATTCAAAAAAATAGAATAAAATACAAATATAAACTATATATAAATATATATATATTGCATTCTATTTAAGTTACTTTATTGCGTTTACAACCCCCCTTTTTGTACTTATTTTGATTATTATTATTTCTCAATTGTTTGTAAATGTTGCAATTTATAAATAAAGGTTTATAAAATTCCAAAAAATAGAATAAAATTAAAATAAAAACTATATATATACATATAGCATTCTATTTTAGTTACTTTATTGAGTTTACAACCCCTGGGGCTGTTTTGTACTGTTTTTGTACAGTTTTTGTACTTATTTTGATTATTATTATTATTTCTCAATTGTTTGTAAATGTTGCAATTTATAAATAAAGGTTTATAAAATTCCAAAAAATAGAATAAAATTCAAATAAAAACTATATATATATATATAGCATTCTATTTTAGTTACTTTATTGAGTTTACAACCCCTGGGGCTGTTTTGTACTGTTTTTGTACAGTTTTTGTACTTATATTGATTATTATTATTATTTCTCAATTGTTTGTAAATGTTGCAATTTATAAATAAAGGTTTATAAAATTTTAAAAAGTAGAATAAAATAAAAATAAAAATGAAACAAATAAATAAAATAAAATATTGCCGGGAAAAGAGTACATTGGTGTTTGTTGTGTGGTTGTATCGCACCTTGTGCAATAAAGACAAGACAAACAAATAAGTTGTATGAGCCTACATTCCTGGAATATTAAAATATGTTTATGTTTGTAAATGTTGAACTTTATAAATAAAGGTATATGAAGAAAAAATAAAATAATAAAATGAACTAAATTAAAAAAATGACAAGTCAATGAATTTTAAGTTTCTCAATACCCGACCTGTTTTTTGTGCCTTTAAAAAAAGAATTAGAACCCTACGTTAAAACACTCTCTACCTCTAACAACCAAAAAGCTGTGAAAACGATGACGCTGTGTTCCAAATTTTAATAATTTACTGAACTTGTGTGAGCCTATGGCTTTGCACTTTGTTATATATAATTGTTTGTAAATGTTGCAATTTATAAATAAAAGTTTATAAAATTCAAAAAACAAAAACGAAAAAAAAAACCCATAATGAACCCGAAATCTATGGAAGGTAAAAAGGAACAAAACTAATTGCTGTAAATAAATCTTTAAAAATTACTTAGCAACTTTATTAATTGTATGTGAAATTAAGTATTTAATGTGTTATTAAATGCATATTTTTTTACGTTTAATCACATTTAATTATTTGACTTTATTTTATTTGAACTAATTATGGATTCTATTCATGATTTTATTGCTCCATTATTTATTGGGTCAAATAGAACAAAATTGAAAACTGTAAAAAAATATTAAAAAAAAATACTTAAATACGTTATTAATTATAGTTGAAATTAAATACATAATGTTTTAGTAAATGTGTCATTATTCTAATTTACAATTAAATTGAATAATTTAAGTATTTTAATATTTGATTAATAATTTAATTGATTACAGCTTCTATTATTTCATGACTGCATGATTTTATTATTGGGTCAAATAGGAAAAAATTGAATACTGTGAATAAATCGTTAAAAATGACTTAAACACATCAGTAATTTTCTAATTTAAATTAAATAGATACGGTAATGTTATTTTTAAATTAAATTACATTTAAAAGTATTTAATTTTGGATTTTATAATCTCATGATTAAAATATTTTTTTAATTAAATCATAAAATATACTATTGATAAAACTAAATATATTATAAGATGCAATTTTATTGTCAACAATTTACTTCAACACAATAAACCAAAAATAATATCCACCTGCACAAGGCAAGTAAAAAAAGCATCTCCAACACAACATCTCCATTTACAAAACAAAAATAGAAAATCCAAAAGAAAAACATGTGTCCGAAAAGGAGCAGGAAGAAGCAACAGCTTATATTGTCCTGCGTCATTCTGATTCTTCATCATCAAGTGTGTGTGTGTGTGTGTGTGTACGTGTGTGTGTGTGTGTGCATTTACTTGTGTTGAACATTGGGCAGGCCTTGGATCGAATACAGCCATGCCAGAGAATATAGGACTACCTTTGTGTCAAACCATCCAAAAAAATCAAAAAACCATCCATCCAGCCATCTTCTTCTGCTTATCCGAGGTCGGGTCGCGGGGGCAGCAGCCTAAGCAGAGAAGCCCAGACTTCCCTCTCCCCAGCCACTTGGTCCAGCTCCTCCCGGGGGATCCCGAGGCGTTCCCAGGCCAGCCGGGAGACATAGTCAACCCAACGTGTCCTGGGTCTTCCCCGTGGCCTCCTACCGGTCGGACGTAGCCTAAACACCTCCCTAGCGAGGCGTTCAGGTGGCATCCTGACCAGATGCGCGAACCACCTCATCTGGCTCCTCTCCATGTGGAGGAGCAGCGGCTTTACTTTGAGCTCCTCCCGGATGGCAGAGCTTATCCCCCTAAGGGAGAGACCCGCCATCCGATGGAGGAAACTCATTTGGGCCGCTTGTACCCGTGATCTTGTCCATTCGGTCATAACCCAAAGCTCATGACCATAGGTGAGGATGGGAACGTAGATCGACCGGTAAATTGAGAGCTTTGCCTTCCGGTTCAGCTCCTTCTTCACCACAACGGATCAATACAGCGTCCGCATTACTGAAGACGCCGCACCGATCCGCCTGTCGATCTCACCATCCACTCTTCCCTCACTCGTGAACAAGAATCCCAGGTACTTGAACTCCTCCACGTGGGGCAGGGTCTCCTCCGCAACCCGGAGGTGGCACTCCACCCTTTCCCGGGTGGCTTTCCATTAAGTAGTTTTTAGTTTAAGTTTGCTGGATTCAAGAAATGTAATGCCTAGTGCATATCATTATGTCAAGATATATTTAATATGCCACAAATTTATCCCGCATAAAAACACCTAGGTGCTTGTTATGCTAGCTCCTAGCTCGAGCTAGTTATAGCTCGAGCGGGTTATATGGACGGGATCCCGTCCATATAACCCGCCAATACAATTCAAACACCTGCACAACACACACAATCACTCAGCCCAAAGAACCGTTCAGCTAACCCAAGGTTCATAAAGCTTATATATTTAACCAAAGTTACGTACGTGACACGCACGTACGGGCAAGTGATCAAATGTTTGGAAGCGCAGCTGCGTACTCACGGTATCGCGTCTGCGTCTGTGCATCCAAATCAAAGTCCTCCTGGTAAGAGTCTCTGTTGTCAGAGTTCTTCGATCTTGACTGCATCTTTCGGGAATGTAAACCATGAAACACCGACTGTGTTGTGTTGCTGACTTCCCTCGCAAAATACTCCGCTTCGCACCGACAACTTTCTTCTTTGCTTGCTCAGCTTCTTTCTCCATAATGCAATGAACAAATTGCAACAGATTCCCCAACACAGATGTCCAGAATCACGTGGAATAATGATATGAAAACAGAGCTATTTCGTATTGGCTTCAACGGGGGAGCCATACCTCTGTTTCACTGGCTACGTCACGCGCATACGTCACCCTCCAAAGGAGTTTTCAACCGGAAGTTTAGCGGGAAATTTAAAACGTCACTTTATAAGTTAACCCGGCCGTATTGGCATGTGTTGCAATGTTAAGATTTCATCATTGATATATAAACTATCAGACTGCGTGGTCGCTAGTAGTGGCTTTCAGTAGGCCTTTAAGCTATTTCTGGGTTCATTGAGGTTAGATAATTTTATAAGTCTTGACAAGCCAAATTTTCTTGTTCTATTGGCAAATAATTTTGCTTAGTTCAAGTAAAATACCCCTCATTTTTGTATTTTTTTTAAATTGTTTTTTTAACACTGGCTTTTTGCACTACACACAAGAGGCCAGCAGGTGGAAACACTACACCCAAGAGGCCAGCAGGTGGCAGCACTACACACAAGAGGCCAGCAGGTGGCAGCACTACACCCAAGAGGCCAGCAGGTGGCAGCACTACACCCAAGAGGCCAGCAGGTGGAAACACTACACCCAAGAGGCCAGCAGGTGGCAGCACTACACACAAGAGGCCAGCAAGTGGCAGCACTACACACAAGATAAGCAGCCTGATAAGAGATCAGTATCTACATCGGGACAAAGTCATTAAACGGCATTGATACAATAAAATAAGCAGCTAGCACTGTCTTTCAGATTAACTGGATAAATTAGCATTAGCTAATACAACGCTAACGTTAGCTAGCTCAGGCCCGTTGTGTGTTCTCTCTGTAAAGACGGGCATTTTGCATATATTGCATATAATGCTGTGTGACCCAGACCGCTCTGGCTGCAGTGCCCTCTGCTGGTTGTTCAGGGGAGTGTGTAGGTCACATTCATTTGTGCATCTGGTTTGTGGGAGGAAGAGAAGTCATATCAACAGCGGGGAGACACAGCAGAGACAGGGCGCAATCACAACGCCCCCAGCACATTCCGTTCTGAAAAATCATGTATTGTGCGGGCTGAGCTGCTCGCATAATGTGTGACCCCTCCCTTTAGAAGCAGCCTCAGTGATGTAACTAGGGAACTCCCAAACTGAATAAAATGGTAAATGGGTCGTACTTGTATAGCGCTTTTCTACCTTTTTTTAAGGAACTCAAAGCGCTTTAACACTATTTCCACATTCACCCATTCACACACACACACATTCACACACTGATGGCTGGAGCTGCCATGCACGGCGCTAACCAGGCCCATCAGGAGCAAGGGTGAAGTGTCTTGCTCCAGGACACAACGGACGTGACTAGGATGGTAGAAGGTGGGGATTGAACCAGTAACCCTCAGATTGCTGGCACGGCCACTCTACCAACTTCGCCACGCCGCCCCCCAAAAATAGAGGAGCGCGTGGGCTGTTGCTCAGAGCGTATTGTGAGACTGTAACTGAGTGTGCAGCTCCATGCGTTCTCCTCATGAGCAAAATTGAACACTGTCTCTGCCTGATTCCTTGCTTCTTGTTCTGTTTAATAGATAGTTTGGTGCTTAAACCTGACAGTAAGAGTAAATGCTGGCGTGTGAGCTGCAGGACAATAATAAAAGAGAGTCAACAAGAAGCAACGTTGCAAGTTGTTCTTCGGAGATAAATAACACTTCCTCAAAGCCCCTCTCCCCCGCCACCCCTTCTTTTTGTTTTTCCTTCTTTCTATCTCCTCCTACTCCGGTCCAGCTGTGCAACAACAGAAATACCCCAGAGTTCTCTTTTGCAAAAGCAAAGCTGTACAGCAAATATGGCTTTCTACGTCAACTATATGATTTGCCTAGGTGGCTGGACAGGAGTCAGGACACATTCAAAATAAAAACCTGCATAACAATACGTCTTGGGGCGGGGAAGAGAAACTCAGTCAGTGTCTGAGAAACGAAAGTGAAAGCTACACTTACCCAGGAACAAAACCAGTGCAAGGCAACATAGCTGGAGGACTTCACAGCAGGATCAGCAGCTTGACACTTCAGCCGGCTTAGGTGAGTTTTTGAGGGCTTTTTCTGCTACTTTTACCTCAATTGTTTTAACTTCTCTCCTCGTCTCCTTTTTTAGAACAATGTCTTTGAGTACCCACTGCAAGAATTATGTAAATGCAGCCCCTCCATTCGAAAAACGAGTTGAGGTGGGTTCATTTTCCCTCGACACAGAGCGGAAAGTCGTCCATGACAAGAATCAGATGAGATACTATGTGGAACCTCACCCAGCCCCGCAATTTGATCTGAGGGACGGCTACAAGGACCGCTACGTGAAGAGAGATGACAGTTTGGAGAAAAGTCTGGACCACATCCTAAGTTGGATCTTAGCTAACAAGTCAAACCTCAAACAGAAGGCGTTGTCATCGTCGTCTTCATCGTAAGAATACTACACTGACCAATATTTTCGCTAGATCAGGGGTGTCCAAAGTGTGGCAGGGGGGCCATTTGGGACCCGCACCTAATGTTTTCTCCGCCCAACTAAAAAAAAGCATATAGGTAAATGTAACAAGAAATGTTGACTCTAATAACACAAATCTGCCATGCAGTGTGTGTGTTTAATTTAAAACTGTCCTTTCGCAAAAAAACAACTTATGAATCAATGTTAGGAACTATGGACCTATTCAAGGCTCAAAATACTCAACATCAAAACTTCCACTTTGAAATATTTTGTGGGGGAAAATATTGTATATTTTGTGTTTGCCATATAAAAAACAAAGTTTCCTTGGACAAAAAGGTCATAAAATTAAACAAATAAAAAAAAAAACCCCACGTCAAATAAAAACAATCGATGGCTAGATCTGAAGTTGATCTAGAGCAGGGGTGTCAAACTCAAATACAGAGTGGGCCAAAATGTAAAAGTGAACAAAGCCGCGGGCCAAGGTTGAACAAATTAACCTTTTAATAGGGACCCAAACAAGTTTTGCATTGAATATTGAACAAGCAAGGCTTATATTTATTTATAGTGACATGCAAAATCGAGTTTCAAATAATAATAATAATAATAATTAAAAAATATCAATGGCATATCAAATACAATTTAAATAAAAATTGAATGCATCTTTTCTATTTGCAGCCTTCTGAGGTAGATATCAACATTAACTTTTTCCACAGGCTAATACATTTGAAAATAAAATAACAATTAATAATGCAACCATTCAGGACTTTAAACTGCTCAGTTTGCAACACACTGATCTAATCTTTTCTTGGATGCTAGTTCATTAATGTCGGGGCTCAGCCTTTGAGCTGAGGCAACCTTCATTATCGAACAAAGGTGTTCATCAGTCATTATATCTCGTAGTCCACCCGGACCACAGTCTTGGGGCGTGCCTTAAAGGCACTGCCTTTAACGTCCTCTACGAGCTTCCGTTACGTCCGCTGCAAAATTCACCCCCCGCTACCACCAAACACACACACACACACACACACACACACACACACACACAGTAGCGTCCCGGAAAAGTTAGTGCTGTAAAGGATTCTGGGTATTTGTTCTGTTGTGTTTATGTTGTGTTACGGTGCGGATGTTCTCCCGAAATGTGTTTGTCATTCTTGTTTGGTGTGGGTTCACAGTGTGGCGTATATTTCTAACAGTGTTGTGTTTATGTTGTGTTACGGTGCGGATGTTCTCCCGTAATGTGTTTGTCATTCTTGTTTGGTGTGGGTTCACAGTGTGGCATATATTTCTAACTGTGTTAAAGTTGTTTATACGGCCACCCTCAGTGTAACCTGTATCGCTGTTGATCAAGTGTACGTTGCATTCACTTGTGTGTGCGTGCAGAAGCCGAACATATTATGTGACTGGGCCAGCACTCGTTGGACTGCATGAAAAGCGGACGTGACGATTTTCGGGAGGGGCACTGAAACTTGGGAGTCTCCCGGGAGGGTTGGCAAGTATGAGAATTAGCGGTGAATGCGGTTTTACCGCGGCACCGCCGCTGTTTATAATCGGCAGGCCAGCTCTAGTGTTAATTTGATATCGCCTCGAGGGCCAAGTAAAATTACACGGCGGGCCAATTTTGGCCCACGGGCCAGAGTTTGACACCCATGATCTAGAGACTTACGCATTTAAAGTTATGACTTATTTTCCACATCAATTATTTCACTTGGACATGTTTTGGTGGGTTGGGTGAAATATTGCAAATTTTGTGTTGATGCTATCAAACAAGTTGACAAAAAGGGCATACAACATTTAAAAAATTAAAAATCTACCTTTCTATGGACAGATGGAACTGAAGTTGATCTAGAGAGATTTAAGCGTTGAATAATAGAAAATATTCATGTACAGTTGTGCTCATAAGTTTACATACCCTGGGAGAATTGATGATTCTATATTTATTGGCCCAATATATAGCCCATTTTTCTTCAAGTGCCTCCTTATTGTGCATCTTGAAACAGCCACCCCACAATTTTTCAGCGAGTCCTGTATTTCAGCTGAAGTTATTTGTGGATTTTTCTTTGCATCTCGAACAATTTTCCTGGCAGTTGTGGCTGAAATCTTTGCTGGTCTACCTGAATCCCTCATTTTCCACTTCTTTATCAGCGTTTGAACACTGCTGATTGGCATTCTCAATTCCTTGGATATCTTTTTATACCCCTTTCCTGTTTTATGCAGTTCAATTACCTTTTCTCGCAGATCCTTTGACAATTCTTTTACCTTCCCCATGACTCAGAATCCAGAAACATGTGTGCAGCACTGGATGATCAATCAATCAATGTTTATTTATATAGCCCTAAATCACAAGTGTCTCAAAGGGCTGCACAAGCCACAACGACATCCTCGGTACAGAGCCCACGATGAAAGATGCAATGGTCTGTCAGAAGCCCAGAAACTCACTGAGCTTTTATACACACACATTAATTACAAACAAACATGTCACAGGTGAGGATTGGAACCTTGATTAGCCATTCAAACCCGTTTGTGTCAACTTTTGTGCATGTTATCAGATCAAAGTCACTGGGGAATGTAAGCTTTTGATCAGGGTCATTTGGGTACTTTCTTTTGTCATTTTGATTCAAAAAGAGTAAACAGTTGTTTGCCAATAAATAGCTTCACACAACCATTACGCATGAGTGGAAGAAAGGTTTTTATGTTATCATTCATATTCTCTGAAGAATGGCCAAGAAATCATAAATTCTCTCAGGGTATGTAAACTTATGAGAGCGACTGTATGACTTGTTTATTTTTCTGAGTGAGACCCTTGCCGGTCCCTGGGAGCAAACTTGAGGGGAGCCCTAAAGGTTTAAAAAAAATGATATATTATATTGGTTTTAAAATGTAAAATATCAAAATGGCCTGATTGATTGATTCTATTTAGTGTGCGGCCCTAAGGGGAAAAGGTTTGGACACCTGTGGGTTACATGATACATTTAATGCATTTTACCTTTTTCTCTATCCTCAGAGCTTTGGATTTTGACTTTGTGACATCCCGTGGCCGCTTGACACACTTGTTGAAAACACCATATCAAAAAATGTCAAGCTGGTCGCTGGCCGTCACCAAGTTCAGAGGAACGCTTTACATCAATGAAGTAGAAACAGAAGATGCTCGCCAAAGTAAAGCCCATCGCAGTGAGAGTCATGAAGAGAACATGTACTGGGGGTACAAGTTTGAGCAGCACATGTGTTCAGGTAGGAGGGTCTATTTCAGGGGTCCCTACACTTTTTGACTTGGTGTCCCCACAATTTCCCTCTGTCTTGTTTTTTCTTCTTCTTGCGCCTGCTCTAAACACTAAATATATCCAAACATTTCATAGAATCAAACACAAGTGGGGCAACAAGAAAAATATCCCACAGTTATCTTTTGTAAAGTAAATCTAGCTGATTCTAAACAAAAGTTAGACACATCCTAGCACATTTATTCAATAAAATGCAAACACAAAAGAATATATTTGACCACACTTTTTTATATTTTAGGGTAAGCTAAACTTCCCTTGCAGTCTTTAGCAATTGCCACTGCTGTACATCTGGCATCACATGTTAAAAAAATGCGGGTAAGAGAAGTCGGCAAGTCAGATCCATAATTTCCGGACAAGGATTGGCTCTTAAAAAGCTGGGTGGTTGTGGCTGGAGTGCATAGTGGTCTATTTGATTGTTTTGTACTCTGGTTTTGTTCTGTCCCAATTGATATACTATTTGTCCCTGAAGATACCATTGACGGTTTACCGGATTCGAGTGGCGTGGTCAACTCTAACGAGGCCTTCTACATCGTGGTCCAAACCCGTCTCGCAGATCACAGTCTCATGTTCTCCGGTGAAGTGGATTGCCGAGATAAAGATCCTAATGCCCCGGATCCTCCAGCCTGCTACATTGAGCTGAAGACAACAGGAAATATCCACACTGACAAACAGCGTGACAAATTCCACAGGTTGGCAATGCTTAGGAATGGGTACCGAATTTGGTACTTTTAAAAGGGACTGACTGAATTGCGTTGGTAGTAAAGGCAACGATTCGCGTAAAGTCAAATGGTACCATATTTCCATACCTTTGTTCCACGTGGCGTTACATCTGGTTGCAGACTCTGTAGTGGCTCAAACACTTGAGGGGCAAACGGGCATACTCGCAGCGGACTGCCTTTAGGTAATGTTGCAATTTTCCAGCCCGTGCAGAGTCCCAATAGGACAGCGCGGTGGGCTCCAGAGGAGCCATCACTGGACTAGCAGGAAGACGCCGGGCTGGACGTGGCGTCGTCGGTAGACTCACTTGAGACGAGGCAGATGGTTGTGTTGGCAGACCCACTTGAGACTAGGCAGGAAGCGGCGTTGGAAGTCCCACTGGAAGAGCGGAAGGCGGTGGCCGTGCTGGGCGCAGCGCGGGAGGTGACGGCGGAGGGAGAAGGAGCGAGCTTGCCGTGGGTTGGAACCGCACAAACCTGGCCTTCATGTCCTCCAAGACATGTGCGGTTCAAAACCTCAGATCCATGTCGCCGACAAGCGTTTTCGCAAGGTCACTTTCTGTCTAGAAGATTCTGTCACGTACTCGCATGGCTGCGGTAGTCGTGACCCCAAGAAGCAGGAGACAGGAGGATGACGTGCAGGTAAGACAAGTATATCATTATGTTCAATGAACAGTCATGCACACAGCGTGCAGCTAACAGTAACAGAAACAATCCTTGAGCCCTGACGAAAGGGCCGTGCAGGCACTTATAGAAGCCGGCTGATTGACAACCACTACCCGGTGTGGCCAGGCTGGCCACAATAAGTACAGCGGCAGGTCAGGGGAAAGAGTCATGCAGGAAAAGGAACAAGAAATAAGAGCGCTACACAGGAAATAAACACAATCTTAGGAAACATAAGATGTGATGTGACAGATCGTCACATCAACAAAGCAACCAAGAGAGCCGACTCCGCCCTAGGCTGCCCACCACAAGGTCTTGGCCAATGTCCAGTCCACATGGATTAGCGAGAATCCATCCAAAGAGACAGAAGTGTCCGGTACATGCCCACTCAGCCAGGGTTCTGTGAAGCTCGTCTATCCCAACACTACTAGCGCCGCAGCCCTGTCTCCTCCTGCGCATCTATTCCGGTTTCTACACGAGGACTCCAGCGTGGCAGAGCGCCAGCAGCCTGTCTCTGGCGCAAACAAAGCCACAGCTTCCCCTGAGGCGCATCCTAAAGTTCCCAAAAAAAGCACCAAAAAGCAGGGCAGAAGCCACAAAAGTGTAACCCCTTGTTGCACAGTCCTGGAGAGGGCCGATCCAAGAGAAACAGAAAAAACAAGAGGGAAACACCACAAACACAAAGGGGGGAAAGACAAGAGCCGTGAGCCACTACAGCGGCGCCATCTCCCAGCCAAAAAATAATCATTTGGTCCAATGATAAAAAATACCAGCGATAAGTTATTTGCACCAAAACCAATCTTTTAACATTTTTGGTCCATACCAGAGTACCAAACCAAAAATGTGGATGCAGCCTAGTAGATCTTATTTCGCTTTGTTCTCTGACTCATTTTCTTTCTTCTCAGGTACAAGCTCAACCAGTGGTGGGCACAGTCTTACCTTCTCGGAGTCCCTCGCATCGTCGCAGGCTTCCGTAATGACGACGGCATTGTTGAGTCTGTGAAGACTTTTGAAGTCAGCGATATTCCTGACATTGCTGAGGTACACTGTGGTTGTTGTTGTATGTCATTGCAATGATAAACACAAAGTAACTTTATTTGTATCTTTTGAGCAGCGTGAGGTAAACTTCTGGAAGCCAAACGTCTGCATGAACTTCTGCAGCAAATTCCTGTCTTTTGTCAAGATGGTGGCGACCGAAGACGATCCCTGGTGAGACCTTGTGTTTAAAAAAGAAAACTTTAGCCTGTTAACAGGTATTCTCTCTATTGCAGTGTGGTATATCTGTTCTCCAGGAAAGAGCGCTCCGATGTGACCTACTCTGTTCACAGGAACTCCTCTTATTCTTTCCTGCCAGACTGGTACGTGAATGAAATGGATTAAAAATGCACACCGTCAGTACTAATTTACGCTTAGCATGAAATAACTACAACTAATCTAAACAAGGCACTATAATCACATTTTACTCATCCATACCAGTCTCTTAGCATGTTCAATGGATTCATGTGTGGTACATCTAGGTGTTGATTACCATCGCTCTCTGCAAAGTTTTCATCCTGTATACCAGTTGGAACAATTAAAAATCTCTGACAAATTCTATAGTTGTCTTATTTCTGTCTGCCCGAGTTAAAAAGTGAGCTCCGAATCGGAATCGTTAAAGACACATTTTATTGGCCCCTGATATTAATAAAACACAAAACAAACACACAAATAGTTTTTGTTTGGTTTACAGAATGCATTTTACACAATGTATGTTTAATACAAATAATCACATGAGTCAAGTAAGAATTGCAATAGAAGCTAGGAAGAATTTACATGTAAACCTTACACCAGAGGGATGTTTGTGTGTCCACTGCAGTAGACATTTGTGTTTTGCCTAAGAGGCAATTTTCTTTTCTTCCCAAAATGTGTAACTCTAAAAAAACAATGTCCACTGCAGAGGACACTGGCTCTCAGGGAGATTTAAATGATTTTTAACCTCTTAAGGCCCAAGCTGTTTGTTTACATGCTTTTTTTTTTATTTCTCTTTGCTATTTGGGCTTATTGGACCCTAATTAGAATACAAACTAAGAATCATCTTTTGATATGATGTACTTAGTCCATAAGTACACAAACGTGTACTTCATGTTTAGTGACATGCTAATTCTTATTTTTACACTTTTTTTTTCCAAATTGCATTGTATGTTATACTCTTCTGACACCACCAGATGGCAGTATAAGTGTCCACATAAGACCCCAATTCAGTAGTGTACACCATTTTGGAAATATGAGCTAAAAGGTGCTGTCCACGCATGTGGCCACTAAGCCTTTAGAGTTAAAATAGAAATGGTCAATATTTTTCATTTGGGCCCCTAACATGTCTTTGCTACTTTCTTGTCATTTTCAGTCCAGAAAAAAAATTACTTTGACTCAGTCTATTTATAAATATATATACATGTTTATGTAAACGCACGCACGCAAATACACACACTTACTTCTATATACATATATAGATTAGATACATATACATGTATATACACACACACACACATATACATGTGTATGTATACATATGCATGTGTATGTTTATAAATACATATGCAGTGTTTCCCACACATTCATTTATTTGTGGCGGCCCACCACGAAATAATTATATCCGCCACAAATAAAAAATAAATAAAAATTAAAAAACTTTTTTTTTTTTTTGTCCTGTCCAGCTTCTCAGGCAAATCATATAGTTGATGTAGATGCCCATATAGGCTGTTCAGATTTACTTTACAAAAGAGAAGTGTAGGATACTTCTCTTGTTGCCTTATTTGTATTTGACCACTACTGTTTTCTGTTTATTTGTTACTGACTGTGGCAGGACACCTCTGCCTCTGTTTCACTTTATGTTGCTGGTAAATAATATGGTTGTAGTAGTAGGCTAAAGTTAAATTATTTAGTATGCACTAATTAAAGGGGCAGAGCTTTAAGAGACATTTTAGCTTTTATATTTGATAAGATATATTTTTTGTAAGAACCACAATTAATAAATATATTTCAGTGAATAACTTATTGTTCAAATCTGTATATAAATATGTACATAAAGTGTTGTAATTATATTGTAAAATGGATGGATGGACGTTTAACACAAAACTGTTATTATTAATTAGTAAGTATACATTTTTTGAGCCTTTTTAGAGAAAATCATATCATTGTAGTAAATTATGCAAATTACTCGATGATGTCATGGTGACCACGGCCATAGCCACGCCCCCACCGCCACAGGTATCTTGGCAGTTTATGGGAAACACTGCATATGTATACACACACACACACACGCACGCGCGTGGGATGCACCCCGCCTTTCGCCCGAGTGCAGCTGGGATAGGTTCCAGCCTCCCCTGTTACCCCGAGAGGGACAAGCCGTAGAAAATGGACGGATGGATATACACAATATCCATAATTATAGATGTATAGTGTGGAGGGGGGAGTGGCCTGCGGACCTGCAGCGAAGCGGGGTGTGCCAGGACCGGCTTCGAGATCAGCGGCAGGTGCGTAGATGGCCCACCTGGGCCTGGTTATCTAATCACCTGTCGCTCTGTTAAAAGGCAGCAGCCAGGGAGGAGAGGGGCGTTGGAGTTGGAGAAAGAGCGAGAGCGAGCCGGAGACAGACACAAAACAATTGCTGAAAAGCAAGAGACTTGATTGGAAAATAAAACTGTTTGTGAACCTGAACCGGGCTGTCATGTCAGTGCTTGGTGGTCCGAGGAACCCCCTGGAGGACGACTTCCACATATAGATTGCGCTCAAGTGATTTTTTTTTTTCTTTACTGGAAATGACACAGGAAAGTAGTCAATGGCTTTAAAAGGTGTGATCGGGACCCACATGAAAAATATTTGCTATTTTTATTTTATTAACCATTTAATTTTGGACAAAAACTTATGGAAACATTATGTTTTGATTGATTTCATTATCTTTCATAGTCTTAGTGTTTTTCCACTTTTTGTGTAATTTCCCGCTAAAATATCGCCTTCACAAGATTAAAATACGTTTCAAGTGTGCACAGGATGATCAAGAACAGACATTTATAGGCAACAGTATCAGGTTGCTAATAGAAAGTCACCTGCTTTTCATAGTTCATACTGACACTCATGAAGATAATTGATACATCACGTTTTTGTAAATCAACGTCCCTAAAAGCACCTTACTTTTTTCCTAAATTGGTTGACACACATAACTTGTATTCCATTTGTATAAGCTTAAATGAAATATAATATTTTAAGATTCTCTAAATAGGTCATTATTTTCATCTGACAGAGAGGAATATTCATCTTAAAGGCCTACTGAAAGCCACTACTAGCGACCACGCAGTCTGATAGTTTATATATCAATGATGAAATCTTAACATTGCAACACATGCCAATACGGCCGGGTTAACTTATAAAGTGACATTTTAAATTTCCCGGGAAATATCCGGCTGAAACGTCGCGGTATGATGACGTATGCGCGTGACGAAGTCAGTTAAACGGAAGTTATGGTACCCCGTAGAATCCTATACAAAAAGCTCTGTTTTCATTTCATAATTCCACAGTATTCTGGACATCTTTTGCAATTTGTTTAATGAACAATGAAGGCTGCAAAGAAGACAGTTGTAGGTGGGATCGGTGTATTAGCAGCGGACTACAGCAACACAACCAGGAGGACTTTGTTGGAGAGCAGACGCGCTACCCGCCGACCTCACCTTGACTTCCTACGTCTCCGGGCCGCCAAACGCATCGGGTGAAGTCCTTCGTCCTTCCGCCGATCGCTGGAACGCAGGTGAGCACGGGTGTTGATGAGCAGATGAAGGCTGGCTGGCGTAGGTGGAGAGCTAATGTTTTAGCATAGCTCTGTGAGGTCCGGTTGCTAAGTTAGCTTCAATGGCGTCGTTAGCACAGCATTGTTAACCTTCGCCAGCCTGGAAAGCATTAACCGTGTATTTACATGTCCACGGTTTAATAGTATTGTTGATTTTCTATCTATCCTTCCAGTCAGGGGTTTATTTTTTTTGTATCTATATGCAGTTAAAGCACGATGCTATCACGTTAGCTCGTAGCTAAAGCATTTCGCCGATGTATTGTCGTGGAGATAAAAGGCACTGAATGTCCATTTCGCGTTCTCCGCTCATTTTCAAGAGGATATAGTATCCCAGGTGGTTTAAAATACAAATCCGTGATCCACAATAGAAAAAGGAGAGAGTGTGGAATCCAATGAGCCAGCTTGTACCTAAGTAACGGTCAGAGCGAAAAAAAATAAGTATTTCACTGCATTCTAGTCCGTCACTCTAACGTTCCTCGTCCACGAATCTTTCATCCTCGCTCAAATTAATGGGGTAATGGTCCGAATCGCTCTAGCTGCGTTGAAAACAATAGGAAAATATGAGGGAGTGAACAACTGACAACGTCACGCTACTTCCGGTAGGGGCAAGTTTTTTTTTTATCAGAGACCAAAAGTTGCGAACTTTATCGACGTCGTTCTATACTAAATCCGTTCAGCAAAAATATGGCAATATCGCAAAATGATCAAGTATGACACATAGAATGGATCTGCTATTCCCGTTTAAATAAAAAAAATTCATTTCAGTAGGCCTTTAAAGGCCTACTGAAATGAATTTTTTTTATTTAAACGGGGATAGCAGATCTATTCTATGTGTCATACTTGATCATTTCGCGATATTGCCATATTTTTGCTGAAAGGATTTAGTATAGAACAACGACGATAAAGATTGCAACTTTTGGTATCTGATAAAAAAAAGGCTTGCACCTACCGGAAGTAGCGTGACGTAGTCAGTTGAACATATACGCAAAGTTCCCTATTGTTTACAATGATGGCCGCATGAAGTGAGAGAGATTCGGACCGAGAAAGCGACAATTTCCCCATTAATTTGAGCGAGGATGAAAGATTTGTGGATGAGTAAAGTGCAAGTGAAGGACTAGTGGGGAGTTGAAGCTATTCAGATAGGGAAGATGCTGTGAGAGCCGGGGGTGACCTGATATTCAGCTGGGAATGACTACAACAGTAAATAAACACAAGACATATATATACTCTATTAGCCACAACACAACCAGGCTTATATTTAACATGCCACAAATTAATCCTGCATAAAAACACCTGCGTGTTTGTTATGCTAGCTCCTAGCTCCTCTGCTAGCTCCTAGCTCCATAGAACACGCCAATACAATTCAAACACCTGATCAACACACACAATCACTCAGCCCAAAAGACCGTTTACCTAACCCAAGGTTCATAAAGCTTATATATTTTTAAAAAGTTACGTACGTGACGCGCACATACGGTCAAGTTATCGAATGTTTAGCAGCCAAGGCTGCATACTCACGGTACCTGATATTCAGCTGGGAATGACTACAACAGTAAATAAACACAAGACATATATATACTCTATTAGCCACAACACAACCAGGCTTATATTTAATATGCCACAAATTAATCCTGCATAATAACACCTGCGTGTTTGTTATGCTAGCTCCTAGCTCCTCTGCTAGCTCCTAGCTCCATAGAACACGCCAATACAATTCAAACACCCGATCAACACACACAATCACTCAGCCCAAAAGACCGTTCACCTAACCCAAGGTTCATAAAGCTTATATATTTTTAAAAAGTTACGTACGTGACGCGCACTTACGGTACGGTACGTGTTATGCTAGCTCCTAGCTCCTCTGCTAGCTCCTAGCTCCATAGAACACGCCAATACAATTCAAACACATGATCAACACACACAATCACTCAGCCCAAAAGACCGTTCACCTAACCCAAGGTTCATAAAGCTTATATATTTTAAAAAAGTTACGTACATACGCAAAAAAAAGCCAAAGCTGCATACTCACAGTAGCACGTCTGCGTCTTTGTCATCCAAATCAAAGTAATCCTGGTAAGAGTCTGTGTTGTCCCAGTTCTCTACAGGCGTCTGTGTATCCAAATCAAAAGTCCTCCTGGTTAGAGTCTCTGTTATCCGAGTTCTTCCATCTTGACTGCATCTTTCGGGAATGTAAACAAAGAAGCGCCGGCTGTGTACTGTTGTGGCTGACTACGTTCGAAAAATACGTCCATTTCGCACCGACAACTTTCTTCTTTGCTTGCTTGGCTTCCTTCTCCATAATGCAATGAACATGATTGAAACAGATTCACGAACACAGATGTCCAGAATACTGTGGAATTATGAAATGAAAACAGAGCGTTTTCGTATCGGCTTCAATGTGGAAGGCATACCCGTGTTCGTCGGGCTACGTCACGCGCATACGTCATCCTCAGAGGCGTTTCGAACCGGAAGTTTAGCGGCAAATTTAAAATGTCACTTTATAAGTTAACCCGGCCGTATTGGCATGTGTTATAATGTTAAGATTTCATCATTGATATATAAACTATCAGACTGCGTGGTCGGTAGTAGTGGCTTTCAGTAGGCCTTTAAGCCTTCCCTTAATAAGGCCGTGCGTGTGAGAGGAATGGTTTTGATGAATGTGTAGCAGTTGCCTCACATGAATCTCAAATTGGTTTAACACAATAACCAAACAGTTAATGTTTCCTTCCAAAAGTGCAAGTATGCCATGCCTTCTGGTTATGTTGCATATTTAAAGTGAGGGTGAGCAAGCTGCATCCTTAAGAAAGGCACAAATCCCACCTCTTGGTGCTCAAGTGTGCGTCCACGTCCACTCGCAGGTGTGCAGTTCACTGCTTGAGCTTCCTGTGCAGGCCCATCAGCTTGAAGGTGGCGGCGGTGATCTTCTCATACACCACAAACATGAGGGCGGCCGTCAGGACCGTCTGAAGCAGCTTCGCCTCCAAGCCTTTGTACAGCCCGAGAGGGCCATGCTTTCTGTCATAAAGAGAGCTATTAATTGCCAGCAATCATACGCCAACTGGGAATGCAAACCTGATCTGGACTTCGGACTACTTAGTTCTTAGCTACTTTCCCAGTACAATAGTTGTGCACTAAACACAACCCTCTAATGGTAAAAACATCACATTTTAATCAAGGCATGAGGCACGCAATACACAGTGCATGTGGAGAGTATTCGTGGACCTTCACTTTTTCCATATTGGTTAAAGGCCCACTGAAAGCCACTACTAGCGACCACGCAGTCTGATAGTTTATATATCAATGATGAAATCTTAACATTGCAACACATGCCAATACGGCCGGGTTAACTTATAAAGTGACATTTTAAAATTCCTGCCACACTTCTGGTTGAAAAACTCCTTTGGATATGATTTATGCGCGTGACGTCACAAAATCCACGGAAGTGGTTGGACCCCATCGAACCCGATACAGAAACCTCTTGTTTTCATCTCAAAATTCCACAGTATTCTGGACATCTGTGTTGGTGAATCTTTTGCAATTTGTTTAATGAACAATGGAGGCTGCAAAGAAGAACGTTGTAGGTGGGATCGATCGGTGTATTAGCGGCTAAGTACAATACTGTAATATCTGTGATATTTGCATTAGTGTACTGTGTCTTTAAGGGTTTGGGGAACGTGCATGCGCGAGTGAGTTGGCGGAGAACTTGAGTGTGTGTGAGCGTGAGTTGTTAATAAAGCGATTGAGCAGCGCTTCCTTACAATACTTACAGTAACACAACAAGGACTACTTACTACGCCTAGCCGATGCTTGCCGCCAAACCCACGGATGAAGTCCTTCGTCGTGCCGTTGATCGCTGGAACGCAGGTGAGCACGGCTGTTGATGGGTTTCTATCTTCATTTGAGAACGATGCTATCGCGCTAGCTCAGTAGCTAAGTGTGTCACCGATGTATTGTCTTGGAGATAAAAGTCACTTTAAATGTCCATTTCGCGTGCTCGACTCTCATTTTCAAGAGGATATAGTATCCCAGGTGGTTTAAAATACAAATCCGTGATCCACAATAGAAAAAGGAGAGACTACATAGTTCTGTGAGGTTCGGTTGCTAAATTAGCCTTAGCGTCGTTAGCAACAGCATTGTTAAGCCTTACCAGGCTGAGAATTTTTAACCGTGTAGTTACATGCACATGGTTTAATAGTATTGTTGATCTTCTGTCTATCCTTCCAGTCAGGGGTTTATTTATTTTGTTTCTATCTTCATTTGAGAACGATGCTATCGCGCTAGCTCAGTAGCTAAGTGTGTCACCGATGTATTGTCGTGGAGATAAGTCACTTTAAATGTCCATTTCGCGTGCTCGACTCTCATTTTCAAGAGGATATAGTATCCGAGGTGGTTTAAAATACAAATCTGTGATCCACAATAGAAAAAGGAGAGAGTACATATTCTGTGAGGTCCGGTTGCTAAGTTAGCTTCAATGGCGTCGTTAGCACAGCATTGTTAACCTTCGCCAGCCTGGAAAGCATTAACCGTGTATTTACATGTCCACGGTTTAATAGTATTGTTGATTTTCTATCTATCCTTCCAGTCAGGGGTTTATTTTTTTTGTTTCTATATGCAGTTAAAGCACAATGCTATCACGTTAGCTCGCAGCTAAAGCATTTCGCCGATGTATGCGTTCTCGACTCTCATTTTCAAGAGGATATAGTATCCGAGGTGGTTTAAAATACAAATCCGTGATCCACAATAGAAAAAGGAGAGAGTGTGGAATCCAATGAGCCAGCTTGTACCTAAGTTACGGTCAGAGCAAAAAAAGATACGTCCATCACTGCCTCTCAAGTCCTTCACTGTAACGTTCCTCATCTACGACTCTTTCATCCTCGCTCAAATTAATGGGGTAATCATCACTTTCTCGGTCCGAATCTCTCTCGCTCCATTGTAAACAACGGGGAATTGTGAGGAATACTAGCTCCTGTGACGTCACGCTACTTCCGCTACAGGCAAGGCTTTTTTTATCAGCGAGCAAAAGTTGCAAACTTTATCGTCGATTTTCTCTACTAAATCCTTTCAGCAAAAATATGGCAATATCGCGAAATGATCAAGTATGACACATAGAATGGATCTGCTATTCCCGTTTAAATTTTAAAAAATCATTTCCGTAGGCCTTTAAGCTACAGCAGACCTGGGCAAATGAAGGCCCGGGGGCCACATGTGACCCGTTAAGCTTTTCAATCTGGCCCGCCGGACATTTCCAAATCATTTTTTTAGATCTTTAAGATGGAAACTAGCTGCCATTATGATGTGCAGTGATGTTTTCTAATGACCGCAAGTCTTGAACTATACTAAGTCTTTCAATGGTTGGAATCTGCGCTTATGGATGATATACCAGTTACTATGGTAATCTAATTAGTTACTATGGTCATCTAATTAGTTACTATGGTCACCTAATTAGTTACTATGGTCATCTAATTAGTTGCTATGGCAATCTAATTAGTTACTATGGTCATCTAATTAGTTTCTATGGTCATCTAATTAGTTACTATGGCAATCTAATTAGTTACTATGGTCATCTAATTAGTTTCTATGGCAATCTAATTAGTTACTATGGTCATCTAATTAGTTTCTATGGCAATCTACGTCACAGCAGCTCAGACGAGGCACCAAGCAGTGTGGGCGGGAAGCGTTTCCACAGACGCGGAAGGAGCTTTTCACAACAAAGTTCTAAAGCTTAGTGATATATCAGATATATCAGATTGTAGGTGGGTTTATTTTGTACCCTACGCGTTCATATTTTACTGTTTGTTGCATTTTTGTTGCGTTTCACTTGATTGTAAAATATGTCGATCGAAAGGGGGTGTGACATTCATATTTTGTCAATATTCAGTGTTTTATCCTTCATAGAAAAATGTAAAATTACATTACATTTTTTAAGGCGGTCTATCATAACGTTTTTAGCATTCAATCAGACATTATTGTGAGGTTTTGTATTAGTGTTCCTAAAAATAGATATACCGGCCCCCAGACACATTTTTTTCTCTAAATGTGGCCCCTGAGTCAAAATAATTGCCCAGGCCTGATCTACAGCCTTATTCCAAAATGTATTAAAGGGGTCATATTAGGATTTTTTTCTACATTTAAAACATTCAATGTGGTCTACATCAGTGTTTTTCAACCTTTTTTGAGTCAAGGCGCATTTTTTTCATTGAAAAAATGCGGAGGCACACCACCAGCAGAAATCATTAAAAAACTAAACTCAGTTGACAGTAAAAAGTCGTTGTCGCAATTGTTGGATATGACTTTAAACCCGTGTTTTTCAACCACTGTGCCGCGGCGCACTGGTGCGCCGTGAGATACAGTCTGGTGTGCCGTGGGAGATTATGTAATTTCACCAATTTGGGTTAAAAATATTATTTGCAAACCAGTAATTATAATCCGCAAATGTGCCGTTGTTGAGTGTCGGTGCTGTCTAGAGCTCGGCAGAGTAACCGTGTAACACTCGACGACAGCGGGAGGCAGTGTGCAGGTAAAAAAGGTGTCTAATGCTTAAACCAAAAATCAACAAAAGGTGAGTGCCCCTAAGACAGGGGTCGGCAAGCCAAAATGTTGAAAGAGCCATATTGGGACCAAAAATACAAAAACAAATCTGTCTGGAGCCGCAAAAAATTAAAAGCCATATTACATACAGATAGTGTGTCATGAGATATAAATTGAATTAAGAGGACTTAAAAGAAACTAAATGAGCTCAAATATAGCTACAAATGAGGCATAATGATGCAATATGTACATATAGCTAGCCTAAATAGCATGTTAGCATCGATTAGCTTGCAGTCATTCAGTGACCAAATATGTCTGATTAGCACTCCACACAAGTCAATAACATCAACAAAACTCACCCTTGTGCATTCATGCACAATGTTAAAAGTTTGGTGGACAAAATGAGACAGAAAAAGAAGTGGCATAAAACACGTCCTAGAAAGTTGGAGAAAGTTATATATGTAAACAAACTAAGGTGAGTTCAAGGACCGCCAAAATTAGTAGGACAAAACGGCGCTCGCCAAATACTCGAATCAGTGAAGCATGTTTAATATAAACAGTGTGCTTTATAACAATTAGGGAGGTTTGTGTCATGTTTGTCCTCCTACAGAAACCATATTAGAACAAAAAATATATATTTTCCCGCTCATCTTTTTCCATTTTTCATACATTTTTGAAAAAGCTCCAGAGAGCCACCAGGGCGGCGCTAAAGAGCCGCATGCGGCTCTAGAGCCGCGGGTTGCCGACCCCTGCCCTAAGAAAAGGCATTGAAGCTTAGGGAAGGCTATGCAGAACCAAACTAAAACTGAACTGGCTGCAAAGTAAACAAAAACAGAATGCTGGACGACAGCAAAGACTTACAGCGTGTGGTGCAGACGGCGTCCACAAAGTACATCCATCCGTACCTGACATGACAATCAACAATGTCTGTTAAAGAGGTTCATTTAGCCTACTAATGTGTATTTATAAATGGTTGATTTATATAGGCTAGTAAGGTAAAGTTTTGTACCTGACAAGTGGAGGAAGGCTGCAGAAGCAAGATAGCCGAAACTTGTCAGGTACAAAACTTTACCTTACTAGCCTATATAAATCAACCATTTATAAATCAACAATGTCCCCACAAAGAAGGACAACGACAACTGGAATATTCTTGATTGCTAAAACAAAGCAGGTGCGGGGAATATTGCTTAAGGAAGACATGAAACTGCTACAGGAAAATACCAACAAAACAGGAAAATTCACCAAAAAAGGAGCGCAGGACAAGAAGTAAAAGACTACACAGGAAAACAGCAAAAAAAGTCCAAATAAGTCAGGGTGTGATGTGACAGGTGGTGACAGTACACCTACTTTGAGACAAGAGCTATATTGATGAATGGATGGTTATGGTTTGAATTCATATCCAACAATTGCAACAATAACTTTTTACTGTCAATATCAACTACCGAGTTTACATTTGTAATATTTTCTGCTGGTGGTGTGCCTCCGCATTTTTCATGAACAAAAATGTGCCTTGGCTCCAAAAAGGTTGAAAAACACTGCTTTAAAGCATAACCAAGCATGCATCACTATAGCTCTTGTCTCAAAGTAGGTGTACTGTCACCACCTGTCACATCACACCCTGACTTATTTGGACTTTTTTGCTGTTTTCCTGTGTGTAGTGTTTTACTTCTTGTCTTGCGCTCCTATTTTAGTGGCGTTTTCTCTTTTTTTGGTATTTTCCTGTAGCAGTTTCATGTCTTCCTTTAAACGATATTTCCCGCACCTACTTTGTTTTAGCAATCAAGACTATTTCAGTTGTTTTTATCCTTCTTTGTGGGGACATTGTTGATTGTCATGTCATGTTCGGATTTACATTGTGGACGCCGTCTTTGCTCCACAGTAAGTCTTTGCTGTCGTCCAGCATTCTGTTTTTGTTTACTTTGTAGCCAGTTCAGTTTTAGTTTGGTTCTGCATAGCCTTCCCTAAGCTTCAATGCCTTTTTTTAGGGGCACTCACCTTTTGTTTATTTTTGGTTTAAGCATTAGACACCTTTTTACCTTCACTGTGCCTCCCGCTGTTTCCGACATCTACAAAGCAATTAGCTACCGGCTGCCACCTACTGATATGGAAGAGTATTACACGGTTACTCTGCCGAGCTCTAGACAGCACCGACACTCAACAACAACACATCATTTGCAGACTATAATTACTGCTTTGCAAAACATATTTTTAACCCAAAAAGGTGAAATGAGATCATCTCCCACGGCACACCAGACTGTACCCCACTGTACACTAGTGTGCCGCGGCACAGTGGTTGAAAAACACTGGTCTAAATAACATGTAATAGTGGTGTTTTTGTCAAAATTTGGCATTTAACAGGCTAACTTAGAGACCTTTTTTTAAATGCA
>NC_084755.1:4609990-4737490 GCF_033978785.1 Entelurus aequoreus
TCGAAGAAGACATGACAATCAACAATGTCCACACAAAGAAGGATAGCGTCCACACAACATAAATAGTCTTGATTGCTAAAATAAAGTAGGTGCGGGGAATATCGTTCAAGGAAGACATGAAACTGCTACAGGAAAATACCAAAAGAAGAGAAAATGCCACCAAAATAGGAGCGCAAGACATGAAGTAAAACACTACACACAGGAAAACAGCCAAAAAGTCCAAATAAGTCAGGGTGTGATGTGACAGGTGGTGACAGTACACCTACTTTGAGACAAGAGCTATATTGATGAATGGATGGTTATGGTTTGAATTCATATCCAACAATTGCAACAATAACTTTTTACTGTCAATATCAACTACAGAGTTTACATTTGTAATATTTTCTGCTGGTGGTGCGCCTCCGCATTTTTCATGAACAAAAATGTGCCTTGGCTCCAAAAAGGTTGAAAAACACTGCTTTAAAGCATAACCAAGCATGCATCACTATAGCTCTTGTCTCAAAGTAGGTGTACTGTCACCACCTGTCACATCACACTCTGACTTATTTGGACTTTTTTGCTGTTTTCCTGTGTGTAGTGTTTTACTTCTTGTCTTGCGCTCCTATTTTAGTGGCGTTTTCTCTTTTTTTGGTATTTTCCTGTAGCAGTTTCATGTCTTCCTACCTACTTTGTTTTAGCAATCAAGAATATTTCAGTTGTTTTTATCCTTCTTTGTGGGGACATTGTTGATTGTCACGTCATGTTCGGATGTACATTGTGGACGCCGTCTTTGCTCCACAGTAAGTCTTTGCTGTCGTCCAGCATTCTGTTTTTGTTTACTTTGTAGCCAGTTCAGTTTTAGTTTGGTTCTGCATAGCCTTCCCTAAGCTTCAATGCCTTTTCTTAGGGGCACTCACCTTTTGTTTATTTTTGGTTTAAGCATTAGACACAGCCAAAAAGTCCAAATAAGTCAGGGTGTGATGTGACAGGTGGTGACAGTACACCTACTTTGAGACAAGAGCTATAGTGAAGCATGCTTGGTTATGCTTTAAAGTCATATCCAACAATTGCGACAAAGACTTTTTACTGTCAATATCGACTGCTGAATTTAATTTTTAAAGATTTCTGCTGGTTGTGTGCCTCGGGATTTTTTCATTGAAAAAAAAATGTGCCTTGGCTCAGAAAAGGTTGAAAAACAGTGCATTAGACAACAGAAGTAAGGGAACTTGTCACACTTAAGAACACATAGGCCACCCTGTGAGTGCTCTGGAGCGCTCGGAGATTTTGTTCTTACCTACGAACACATCCCAGCTAAGAAAACATTGGGGAATACAAAAATCTCCTTAAAAACTTCGTATGTGGCCCTCAGAACAAAATGAGTTCTTAAGAACGGTTGCTGAATGGGGCCCTTGTCTGTTAATCTGGCCTCTCACCCACTGAATGAAGAAAACAGCACTAGAACTCCCAGTGAGCGAGGACCCTGACTTCCAAGAGCAGTCCATCAATTTAAGTGGACCCGACTTAAACAAGTTGAAAAACTTATTGGGGTGTTACCATTTAGTGGTCAATTGTACGGAATATGTACTTCACTGTGCAACCTACTAATAAAAGTCTCAATCAATCAATCAAAGTCCTGACACACCTTTCAATCATGTAATATTTATGAACAGAACTTGTTCGCAACAAATAAACTATGACCATGAATTGATTAACTTAAACAAGTTGAAAAACTTATTGGGGTGTTACCATTTAGTGGTCAATTATAAGGAAAATGTGTTGTACTGTGCAATCTAATAAAAGTTTAATCAATCAATCAAACCAACCTTCCTCCCTCCTTGACCTGCCCTTCTCTTCATTGACTCGTAGAACATGAACTGCACCGCCGGGTTGAGGACGAGGATGAGCGAAGGCAGCACGCCGTTCCACAGAGTTGCCACTCCCTCGCTGGCTATGATCTGTGAAAACGCATCTAGAGAGGAAAATACACTCTGAAGTAACACCAAATAGGCGGTGGATAGGTGGATGTACACACGCACACACACCAAAAATGCCCTGGTAATGCGTTTGATGAAGGTCCTCATTTCTGAATTTTGCTCCCTGAAGCTTCAGACGAGTGTTGACCACCCACATGGGTGTGGTCAGGATCACATTTACTGCCCCTGCATGAGCAAGAATGAACATAACATTAAGTACCCACTCATACATACATACATATAAACATACACTATACTGCCAAAAGTATTTGGCCAGCCATCCAAATGATGAGAATCAGGTGTCCTAATCACTTGGCCCGGTGTATCAAATCAAGCACTGAGACTGTTTCTACAAACATTTGTGAAAGAATGGGCCGCTCTCAGTGATTTCCAGCGTGCAACTGTCATAGGATGCCACCTGTGCAACAAATCCAGTCGTGAAATTTCCTCGCTCCTAAATATTCCAAAGTCAACATTATTCTAAGAAAAGTGAAGAGTTTGGGGAACAACAGCAACTCAGCCACCAAGTGGTAGGCCAGGTAAACTGACAGAGAGGTCAGCATAGTGCAAAGACTTTCTGCACAGTCACTTGCTACAGAGACCCAAACTTCATGTCACCTTCCAATTAGCCCACGTACAGTACGCAGAGAGCTTCATGGAATGGGTTTTACATGGCCGAGCATCTGCATCTAAGCCATACATCACCAAGTCCAATGCAAAGCGTGGGATGCAGTGGTGTGAAGCACGTCACCACTGGACTCTAGAGCAGTGGAGACGCCTTTGGGTTATGACCGAAAGGACAAGATCACGGGTACACGGGTGGTTGTTGTTGTTTTTGTATATTGTGTGGTTTCTTCTTCTTTTTTTTTTTTTTTAAATGCAAAGCACCTTAGGGAAACAACCTAAATTTCGTTGGACCTGTACCTGTACATGCACAATGACAATAAAGATCATTCATTCATTCATCAAAGTAAAGCCGCTGCTGCTCCTCCACATGGAGAGGAGCCAGATGAGGTGGTTCGGGCATCTGGTCAGGATGCCACCCAGACGCCTCCCTGGGGAGGTGTTTAGGGCAGGTCCGACCGGTAGGAGGCCACGGGGAAGACCCAGGACACCTTGGGAAGACTATGTCTCCCGGCTGGCCTGGGAAAGCCTAAGGATCTCCCGGGAGGAGCTGGACGAAGTGGCTGGGGAGAGGGAAGTCTGGGCTTCTCTGCTTAGGCTGCTGCCCCCGCAGCCCAAACTCGGATAAGCAGAAGAAAATGGATGGATGGATGGAAAATAAACACACGCTGCATTATTATACTCAACATTCTTCCTAATTTAGATGCAGCGATTGATTTTTCTTTTCCGGGTCTCCTCTAAGACAAAAATGTTCTCCAAATGCCATTGATGTTGTTAGCATGTCAAGTGCCTGGTTTTGATTTTCTCTTAAGTTTCCTTAGATTACCAAGTTATTTCAATTTTGCGGTGGAAAGGTATGTACCAAGCAGTGGAAACGGGCATTTGAGACTATTCGGGGGTAATGAAGTTGCAAATAACTGTAAATGTTGTCACCTGAAACAATGCCAATGAGCAGGTCCTTGCCAAGTCTTGATTGGTGGCGCCCGGTGGCTGTCAGCCTCTTGAGTGTGTTAAAGGTGTAGAAGTAGACAAAGTTGGAGCAACAGAGGCTGGATATGACCGGAAACCAGCCTCTGTACAAAGCCAGCCTAGAAGAATTTGACATTTGAAGTGTTCAGGTGTCGCTCTCTACACATTATAAGCTTGACCTGGCTATAAACAGAGCATATTTTGATGCCTAAATAGTGTCAACAAAGGGGATTTCCTGTCAAAAATAAAGCATAATGATCACGAGCATACTTACACGCCCTCTTCCTGGGCTATTTCAGCCAGGATGATTGGGGTGGATTTTGACTTCCGAGTCTCATCAACTGAAAAAAGGACAAATACACACAGAATGTTACTAAAACAAAAGGTGACGCAGATTATTGTTTCTGGTCTGTGAGGGAAAACAAACCCTGTGACTTCATCAAGATTGCCTCAGTTTTGGATAGGGATGATGTTTGATAAGAAATTATCGAGTTCGAGCCTATTATTGAATCCTCTTATCGAACCGATTCCTTATCGATTCTCTTATGGAGTCCAGATAGGTTGTTGTATATGGAAAAAAAACACACAATATTTGGTTTAACAAAAGCTCACTTTTATTATATAATAAAAAAATAAAATCTAATAAATAAATAAATATTGACTGTTACCCACCTAAAAAAATAAAATAAAATAAATAAATATTGACTGTTGTTACCCAAAGTATATTAAGTGGGATTTTTCAGAAAAACAAATATATACAGTAACACAAAAACAAGCTGTCTCTGTGATCACTATAGGTGTATAAATAATAATATAGTGTTAAATAAAATCAGTCCCTTGGGCACAAAACTGAAAATAATACAGCTCTCCAAAAAGTGCACTTCTGCTGCTATTTGACATAACTGTTTGTTATGATGCTTTGACATTTTTGCACTTTATTTCTTTATTGAAAGAACATTCTATGAAGAGAAAAGTTCTTTGCAAATGTGGTTACAATGCTAAAAAATGAAAAGTTAAAGCTAAAAAAAGAAATACACTTTATTGAGTTAACATTATTTCTTTATGGGGGGAAAAATGTTATGAGCTAGAGAATATAACAACTACACTACCCAGCATGCAACGGGAGTTACGAGCATGCGCGGTAGCCCCGAAAAGTGTTGCATGTTGCCACGCTGTGAAAGTAAACGTCAAGAACTCAGCCAACACGCCTCGTCTGCATTATTTATAATTAGACAGACAACACATCTACAGTGTGATTTTGTAACGTTTACAAGGAAAGAAAAACAAAAGTTAAAAAAGGGAGATATGTTGTATATATATGTATGTGCTGCGGTTGTTTTAAGAACGTTGCGACAGCTGCCGTAAAGGAGGTGCGTTGCTAGCCTGGTTGCTATGTTTCCGGTTGGTGGTAAAAGTGTTGGTCATGTGTTTTACCCTGCTCAAATCTCTCAGTAAAGTTATTCGATGGATTATAGCTTTTGTTTTTAACTTTATTACACCTTGGAGCGCTTTTTCCCGTCCATTGTTTTCCTGCTTTCTCTATCTGCGCCTAATGACTGAGCTACGTGACGTCATTTCTTGTGATGTCATACGGAGCATTTCTGGTCGGGACGGGATTCGAATAAAGAATCAACTCTTTTCCTTTACTATAGTGGTCTCGATAACGGGTACCGGTTCTCAAAAAGGGATTCGAGTCCGAGGACTCGGTCCTTTTCTTATCAAACAACCGGGAAAACCGGTTTCGAGTATCATCCCTAGTTTTGGACTTATCATAATTGCCAGACAGGGATCCCCAAACTTTTTGACTTGGTGGCCACAGGAAAATACAGAAAAAAGAGAAAAAGCCACCAAAATAGGAGCGCAAGACAAGAAGTAAAACACTACACACAGGAAAACAGCAAAAAAAAGTCCAAATAAGTCAGGGTGTGATGTGACAGGTGGTGACAGTACACCTACTTTGAGACAAGAGCTATAGTGATGCATGCTTGGTTATGCTTTAAAGTCATATCCAACAATTGCGACAACGACTTTTTACTGTCAACTGAGTTTCGTTTTTTAATGCTTTCTGCTGGTGGTGTGCCTCCGCATTTTTTCAACGCAAAAAATGTGCTTTGGCTCAAAAAAGGTTGAAAAAACATTGAACTAGACGATACAGTCTGGTGTGCTGTGGGAGATGATCTAATTTCACCTATTTGGGTTAAAAATATGTTTTGCACATCAGTAATTATAGTCTGCAAATGATATGTTGTTGTTGAGTGTCGGTGCTGTCTAGAGCTCGGCAGAGTAACCGTGTAATACTCTTCCATATCAGTAGGTGGCAGCCGGTAGCTAATTGCTTTGTAGATGTCGGAAACAGCGGGAGGCAGTGTGCAGGTAAAAAGGTGTCTAATGCTTAAAGGCCTACTGAAAGCCACTACTAGCGACCACGCAGTCTGATAGTTTATACATCAATGATGAAATCTTAACATTGCAACACATGCCAATACGGCCGGGTTAGCTTACTAAAGTGCAATTTTAAATTTTGCGCGAAATATCCTGCTGAAAACGTCTCGGTATGACGACGCCTGCGCGTGACGTCACGGATTGTAGAGGACATTTTGGGACAGCATTGTGGCCAGCTATTAAGTCGTCCGTTTTCATCGCAAAATTCCACAGTATTCTGGACATCTGTGTTGGTGAATCTTTTGCAATTTGTTCAATGAACAATGAAGGCAGCAAAGAAGAAAGCTGTAGGTGGGGAGCGGTGTATTAGCGGCCGGCTGCAGCAACACAAACACGTAGCAGGTGTTTCATTGTTTACATTCCCGAAAGATGACAGTCAAGCTTTACCATTGGCCTGTTGAGAACTGGGACAACAGAGACTCTTACCAGGAGGACTTTGAGTTGGATACGCAGACGCGGTGCCGTGAGTACGCATGAGCTGCGGCTTCCAAACATTTGATGGCTTGCCCGTACGTGCGCGCCGCTATGTGCATGTCACGTACGTAACTTTGGGGACTTTGGGGAAATATATGTGCTGTATGAACTTTGGGGAGGTGAACGGTACTTTGGGCTGTGGGATTGAGTGTGTTGTGCGGGTGTTTGAGTTGTATTGGCGGGTTGTATGGACGGGAGGTGTTTGTTATGCGGGATTAATTTGTGGCATATTAAATATAAGCCTGGTTGTGTTGTGGCTAATAGAGTATTTAACCCAGCATGAGACTTTAAACTGTTTTTAACTTTTAACTTTTTTAACTGCTTTTTATCTAACAAAATTGTTCTTAGGGTAATTTTGTATTTGCTTTTTTAATGTGTATTTTACTTCTGTTTTAAATTTTATTTTTTAGTCTGTCCTTTGCCTTTATTTCTTTGTGGTGTACAGCCCTTTGTTTTTCAACTGTGGTTGTTTTTAAAGGGCTTTATAAATAAAGTTGGTATGGTATGGTATGGTATATGTCTTGTGTTTATTTACTGTTTTAGTCATTCCCAGCTGAATATCAGGTCCCACCCGCCTCTCACAGCATCTTCCCTATCTGAATCGCTTCCACTGCCCTCTAGTCCTTCACTCTCACTTTCCTCATCCACGAATCTTTCATCCTCGCTCAAATTAATGGGGAAATCGTCGCTTTCTCGGTCCGAATCGCTCTCGCTGCTGGTGGCCATTATCGTAAACAATGTGCAGATGTGAGGAGCTCCACAACCTGTGACATCACGCTACTTCCGGTACAGGCAAGGCTTTTTTTTATCAGCGACCAAAAGTTGCGACCTTTATCGTCGATGTTCTCTACTAAATCCTTTCAGCAAAAATATGGCAATATCACGAAATGATCAAGTATGACACATAGAATGGACCTGCTATCCCCGTTTAAATAAGAAAATCGCATTTCAGTAGGCCTTTAAACCAAAAATAAACAAAAGGTGAGTGCCCCTAAGAAAAGGCCTTGAAGCTTAGGGAAGGCTATGCAGAACGAAACTAAAACTGAACTGGCTACAAAGGAAACAAAAACAGAATGCTGGACGACAGCAAAGACTTACTGTGGAGCAAAGACGACTTTTTACTGTCAACTGAGTTTTGTTTTTTAATTATTTCTGCTGGTGGTGTGCCTCCGCATTTTTTTCAACGCAAAAAAATGTGCCTTGGCTCAAAAAAGGTTGCAAAACACTGCCTTAAATGATTGTTGACACACAGGTGGATAGTTTGGAGGTGCACCTCACCCTGCAGGCGACTTTTAGCCGTGTCCAACGGGAAAAAGGTGGTCATCGCTGTGACGCTGCCCTGGAACAACAACCGAGACGCACAGTTGGTGAAAGTGATCAAAACAACATATTCGCATCTCCTTGACACACACGACTTATCTCTGCTCACCATCGCTCCCGCCACGGCGTGCACCAGCGTCTCGTAGGACAACAGGCCGACGATCGCGCTTCCGTGAGCGGACATGTCTGCGGCTCGTCACGCCAGGGGAACAAAATGACGAGTGAGGTCTCCGTTAGGTTTGCAAAGTAAGTGTTTGGTAAATAAGTCAAACATTCACACGCACATGGCGGACTGTCGCGTAACAGAAACAGGAAGTACAACTGGTAACCACGCCCCTCATTCACTTGACTTGGACTTTCCGCGTTTTCTTTTTCGTCGCTTGCGAAAGACACCACTTTTAATTTACCGCCATCTAGCCACTGAGGAGGGGATTACACCAAATGGCTGCTTACTGCAGTGTTTTTCAACCTTTTTTGGAGCCGAGGCACTTTTTTTTGCGTTGAAAAAATGCGGAGGCACACCAGCAGAACACATTGTAACTAGAGATGTCCGATAATATGCTTTAAAATGTAATATCGGAAAATATCGGTATCGTTTTTTTTATTATCGGTATCGTTTTTTTTTTTTTTTTTTTTTTTTTTTAAATCAACATAAAAAACACAAGATACACTTACAATTAGTGCACTAACCCAAAAAAACTCCCTCCCCCATTTACACTCATTCACACTCATTCACACTCATTCACACAAAAGGGTTGTTTCTTTCTGTTATTACCGTATTTTTCGGAGTATAAGTCGCACCGGAGTATAAGTCACACCTGCCGAAAATGCATAATAAAGAAGGAAAAAAACATATATAAATCGCACTGGAGCCCGGCCAAACTATGAAAAAAACTGCGACTTATAGTCAGAAAAATACGGTAATATTCTGGTTCCTACATTATATATCAAAATATATCAATACAGTCTGCAAGGGATACAGTCCGTAAGCACACATGATTGTGGGTGCTGCTGGTCCACTAATAGTACTAACCTTTAACACATAATTATTACTCATTTTCATTCATTACTAGTTTCTATGTAACTATTTTTATATTGTTTTACTTTCTTTTTTATTTAAAAAAATGTTTGTAATTTATTTATCTTATTTAATTTAATTAATTAACACCTGGTTGTCCAAATTAGGCATAATAATGTGTTAATTCCACGACTGTATATATTGGTATCGGTTGATATCGGTATCGGTAATTAAGAGTTGGATAATATCGGAATATCAGATATCGGCAAAAAAGTCATTATCGGACATCCCTAATTGTAACCTATTTTTATGGGCTTTCCTCTTTGTGATGTTATACAGTATATGCCTTGAGCTCTTATTTTGAAGGCGCTAAGAGCGGACGTTTTATACAGTATAAAACTCTGTGTTTGTTATTTTGTAGTTTTATACAGTATAAAACTACAAAATAACAAATACGGAGGCTCCAGTTTTACACGAGGACCACTTTATTTCCTTTCTTTCAAAACCTCCGCTCCACTACAACGTGTCACCACTTCCGCTCTTAGCGCCTTCAAAATAAGAGCTCAAGGCATATACTGTATAACAGCTTATAACAGGAACTTAACATCACAAAGAGGCAAAGCCCATAAAAATAGGTTAGAGTACTTTGAGACAAGAGCTATAGTGATGCATGCTTGATTATGGTTTAAATTCATATCCAACACTTATAAGAACAACTTTTTACTGTAAATATCAGGTGCTGAGTTTCATTTTTTAATATTGTCACCTATTTTTATGGGCTTTCCTCTTTGTGATGTTAAGTTCCTGTTATACGCTGTTATACAGTATATGCCTTGAGCTCTTATTTTGAAGGCGCTAAGAGCGGAAGTGAGGACACGTTGTAGTGGAGCGGAGGTTTTTGAAAATAAATAAAATAAATGTCGCCTGTACTGTATAAAACTACAAAATAACAAACACAGAGGCTCCAGTTTTACACGAGGACCACTTTATTTTCTTTATTTTCAAAAACCTCCGCTCCACTACAACGTGTCACCACTTCCGCTCTTAGCGCCTTCAAAACAAGAGCTCAAGGCATATACTGTATAACAGCTTATAACAGGAACTTAACATCACATAGAGGTAAACCCATAAAAATAGGTTACAGTACTTTGAGACAAGCAAATTCATATTCAAATCTCAAAAATATATTTACAAATACACGTTTATTTATACAAATTCTTGATTTATTTATATGTCACATTTTTATACTTATAAATTTTATTTGTATATACTTTCAAATCTCAAAAATATATTTACAGGTATCCTCAAAAATTCTCAAAACAGCCCACTACCTGTAACATGGGCTTTTTAAACATTAGGTCATTGTCTCCCAAAACATGATTTGTTAATGATGTCATTAGAAACAACAATCTTAACATCGTTGGTCTCCGTGAAACTTGACTAAAACCAGATGAATGGTATGTGTCAGGTTCAAACACTGATGACATCTATTAAACAAGACAAGAGGCAAATAATTAAACAGAGACAGAATTCAATTTGGACTCAATTGAGGAGACACGCCTGGACACACTGTATGTACCCTTGTACAGTATCTCAGCACGCTCTGCCAAAAGATTGCATGCCTTTTTCTTTTATTTTGGACCCTCCCCGACCACCTGGCCACCGCTGTTTCCAAAAGACAAAGGTCGCAAAAAAGTTCACAGAAAAGGTCGTAAACAATTCACAGAAAAGGTCAGTTCAAAAAGAGTTCGTAAAATAGTTCAAAGAGAGGTCCATAAAATAGTTCAAAAAGAGTTCGTCTGGAAATTGGGCAGATCCTGTCATCTCTCCGCTTTGAAGTCCTCGGGCCAGACCAACATCCTTCTGTTGATTACCATACATGAGAGAAAACAGAAAAGCCTTCATGTGGCTTACCCCCTTACACAGTGGAGTTTTACGAGCCTTACTCTTGGTAGGCCTCAAAGACAGCCCCTGTCCTTTTGCCTGGAACTCATTTCAACACAAAGTTTTTTGTGATAACTTACAAACAATTGTTCTAACAGTATGACTCGGCCGGGGTTTGAACTCACCGATCTCAGGGCGGACACTCCAACCACTGAGCAGGTAGTATGTAGCTTGTTGCTGCCCATCCCTGTTCAATAATGAAATGAGTGAGTGGTTACCTACTTGGAAAATACGGTAGTGACAAAAGGTTTGTACATAACTATAAAAGCAGGCCTTAATTGCCACATAGGAGGTAGTGAGCACTGAACTGGACTTTGCTTTTGTTTTATGGCTCTGAGCTGCCGATAGGACCACGCCCTGCACGAGCTCACTCCGTCTGTTCGTTGTCTGCACGCCTGAAAGTACGAGTACGCTTTTGTTTCCTTTCACTCTGGGGGGAGTTCAACCATGTCTCGGTACCACAAGGCGGCCATTGACGGCAACTCGGACCTTTTGAAGGAGGCCACAAGAAAGGACCTGAACTGGCCAGACGAGGATGGCATGACGCCCACCTTGCTGGCCGCTTTCCACGGACACGTGAATGCACTCCAGCTCATCTGCAGCAGAGGGTGAGTATTGTGCTTTAGGAGCTTCGTCTACCTGTTACCTGCTAAAAGAATAATAGTAAAAAGCTGAAAGCAGTGCAAAAACATTTTTTTAGGAGTTAAAAAAATATACACACAACTTTTTATTTTCCTAATAGTTTCATTTATGTTGAGGTTTTAAGTGTTCATTAATTAACTTAGACTTAGACCAGGGGAGTCCAAAGTGCGGCCCGGGGGCAGGTCATTTTTTAATGGCCCCACGGCACATTTTAAAAATACGATTAAAAAAAATAAAAAATATGATAAGTGGTATAAAAGAGCAAACAGGTGAAATGTAACAAGAAAATGTCGCAATGTTTACTGTAACAACACAAAGCTGCCATGCAGGCTGTTTCTTTCTGTAAAAAAATAATAATGGACTTTATAATAACTTTCTTCTTTGCAGTCTCCATTGTTCATTAAACAAATTGCAAAAGATTCACCAACACAGATGAATACTGTGGAATTTTGAGATGAAAACAGAGCTTTTTGTATTGGATTCAATGGTGTCCGAATACTTCCGCTTCAACCATTGACGTCACGCGCATACGTCATCATACATAGACGTTTTCAACCGGAAGTTTAGCGGGAAATTTAAAATGTCACTTTATAAGTTAACCCGGCCGTATTGGCATGTGTTGCAATGTTAAGATTTCATCATTAATATATAAACTATCAGACTGCGTGGTCGCTAGTAGCGGCTTTCAGTAGGCCTTTCATTTCTTGTGGCAGCTCTTTGATGGCCGAAGCCAAATGTTTCAGCGTCCGAAACAAAAGAAGTGTTTATTCAATAATAATTTCCATCTACGTCCCTCATTCGACGCAACAAAGGAGCCTGTAGCTGTGGCACATCACTAGAGAACACAATTTCCATTGTTTTCACTGCTGTAGGCGGGGCTTGTTTTACCAACGGGGCCACAAATGGTCAGTACACACGCACCAGCATTTATGAGGACTTTTATAGCTGGAACACTGTGGACTTTACATCTTAATAGTTCAACTATTACATTATGCTTTGTGCTTGTTGTGTGAATGCTAAGAGACGAGCATGACCATTAATGAGACTAGTTATCTCATCATTATCTCAGTAAAAGATAGTACACTTGTTGTTAATATTGACAAAACAAAGAGCATTCTTTTTGTGGCAACCATTAGCTGGTTGCCACAACAACCCACTAGTCTTCATGGGGTCCACAAACTCAATACAATTACAAGTAAAATCATATAGAATAGAATAGAGTAGAATAAAAAGTACTTTATTGATCTCTGGGGGAAATTCAGCACCACAGTTCGCTCACAATAGACAAGAATAATAATAATAATTAAAGCTGCAAGCAGCGATGGACGGGACCGACTTTGAGGGCTCATAAAATCCAAACCGAAGCAGTAAGTAAAACTCTTTCATCAAGTTTTAATCAGAAGGGTTCACTCTCTCTCCTGTGCTAATTTGAAGCCGACACGACAAACGCGCTCAGAGGAGATAATGTTTGAAAAAAGGTGACTGTTTTTACACAACTTTTGTTTTGAAGGGGGAATTGCAAACTTCCTGTTGATTTTTGCTGGGGGTTGTCAGTGTATGAAATATAGGTCAAAGTGAGATATTTTTGTTTCATGTCTCTATGACATTCCTACTGGGAGTTATAGGCAGTTTTGTCTGTGTTTTCTTCTTAGGGGGCGCTAGAGCGCAATTTTGAGTTTTGGGGTTTGATTTTTTGATTAGATCGCAATTTTCGCCAGTCCCGATGTGAGTTGGTGAGTTTTGAAGCATGTTAAGGGGGTCAAATTACAGCTCAAAGAGGCGGCGGTATAATAATAAAACGCTAGAAATACAATAGGGTCCTCTTCCCCAAAGGGACTCGGTCCCTCCAAAGGGACTCGGTCCCTAAATAATATAATATATACAGTATAATATATTATATTTATAATATATAAATAATATAAACATATTCTACATATACTCTACATTTAAGTGCAGTCAATATAATTATACATACACAATACAGAAACAAATAAAAGCCTCAACAAGCAAACGACAAACAATTTACAGTCACAGAATATTAATTACCATATAAATATAACTACACAATACAAAAACCAAACAAATATCATCAACAAGAAAACTAATTTACAGACTCAGATAGAATATTACTTTCCTTTTAAAAACCTGTTTACTTTCAATGCCGGTGAGAATTAGAGGCAGATTATTCCAGAGCGATACAGATCTATAAATAAAAGATTTCCGCAATGCATTCTTCCTGGGACGAGGGAGTACAAAATGCCCCTCACTAGACGCCCTGGTATTACGATTATGAATATTGCTACCGTGAAACTATTTGGGCCATGAGAAAAGCAGGAGTTTTACTTCTGGTAACTGATTTGAACAATATTAGAGTATTAGCTGACATACCTATTGAGCAGGTTAAAAAAGCAAAACTGCTTGGTGTGCTATTAAACAGTCAACTGTCATACTCCGATCATATTGATGGTATTTTAATGCAAATGGGAAGTGGTCTAGCCATGGTCAGGAAGTGCTCCACCTACTTGACATCCTCACCAATGGCTCAAGTCATACAGTCCTTGGTTTTCTGTCATTACTGTCCTATAATATAATAATAATAATAATAATAACACCTGGGATTTATATAGCGCTTTTCTAAGTACCCAAAGTCACTTTACATGTTAAAAACCCATCATTCATTCACACCTGGTGGTGGTAAGCTACTTTCGTAGCCACAGCTGCCCTGGGGTAGACTGACAGAAGCGTGGCTGCCAATTTGCGCCTACGGCCCCTCCGGCCACCACCTATCATTCATTCAACATTCATTCACCGGTGTGAGTGGCACCGGGGGCAAGGGTGAAGTGTCCTGCCCAAGGACACAACGGCATGGTAAGAGGCGGGGAGCGAACCTGCAACCCTCAGGTTTCTGACACGGGCGCTCTACCCACTACGCCATGCCGCCCCCATATGGTCCGCTACGACTAAGTCTAGGGGTTAGTACATGTGCCTCACAATACGAAGGTCCTGAGTTCAATCCTGGACTAGGGATCTTTTTGTGTGGAGTTTGCATGTTCTCCCCTTGACTGCGTGGGTTCCCTCCTTCCTCCCACCTCCAAAGACATGCACCTGGGAATAGGCCCCTCCCACCTCCAAAGACATGCACCTGGGGATAGGTTGATTGGCAACACTAAATGGTCCCTAGTGTGTGAATGTGTGTGTGAATGTTGTCTGTTGGCCCTGCGACGAGGTGGCGACTTGTCCAGGGTGTACCCCGCCTTTCTCCCGAATGCGGCTGAGATAGGCTCCAGCACCCCCCCGCCACCCCGAAAGGGACAAGCGGTAGTAAATGGATGGATGGATGGACGACTAAGTCTGACCTGAACAAACTTCAACTTGTTCAGAACAGAGCAGCTAGACTGGTACTTACATTAAATGTTCTTTGCGCACTATCTATCCATCCATCCATCCATTTTCTACCGTTTGTCCCTTTTGGGGTCACGGGGAGTGCTGGAGCCTATCTCAGCTACAATCGGGCGGAAGGCAGGGTACACCCTGGACAAGTCGCCGCCTCATCACAGGGCCAACACAGATAGACAGACAACATTCACACTCACATTCACACACTAGGGACCATTTAGTGTTGCCCGCACTAATATTTCATATATGCATTCACGCCTGTCCTGGTTATCTGTTGAACAATTGTAATCTCCTTATGTTCTTTAGAACGATCATGTTAGATCAATCCCCAGATTACTTTTACAAACAGTTTTTAAAATCAACTAACACACATATTCATGACACTAGGAATGCCAGCAATGGGTACCGGTACTTGGCACTTCCTGCTCCCAGGACCAATCTCCTCAAACGTACAGTCATGTATAGATGTATATCATTCTAATCTCCTCAAACATACAGTCATGTATAGATGTATATCATTCTAATCTCCTCAAACATACAGTCATGTATAGATGTTTATCATTCTAATCTCCTCAAACATACAGTCATGTATAGATGTTTATCATTCTAATCTCCTCAAACATACAGTCATGTATAGATGTTTATCATTCTAATCTCCTCAAACATACAGTCATGTATAGATGTATATCATTCTAATCTCCTCAAACATACAGTCATGTATAGATGTATATCATTCTAATCTCCTCAAACATACAGTCATGTATAGATGTATATCATTCCAATCTCCTCAAACATACAGTCATGTATAGATGTATATCATTCTAATCTCCTCAAACATACAGTCATGTATAGATGTATATCATTCTAATCTCCTCAAACATACAGTCATGTATAGATGTATATCATTCTGGAATCGGTTGCCATCTCACATTATTCTCTCACAAAGTAAATTGTCATTCAAGACAGCTTTGAACATACACCTATTGCAGCTATTGCAGACAAAATTGGTGCTGTTCAGGTAAATGTGTTGGTTTTCTGACATGGACTTGTTTCTTCAGCATTTAAGACACGTTTAAGACAGGGCTTTGGGAAGGCCATTCTAAAACATTCATTCTAGCCCGATTTAGCCATTCCTTTACCACTTTGGGGTCATTGTCCTGCTGGAACACCCAACTGCGCCCAAGACCCAACCACCGGGCTGATGATTTTAGCTTGTCCTGAAGAATTTGGAGGTAATCCTCCTTTTTCATTGTCCTATTTACTCTCTGTAAAGCATCAGTTCCATTGGCAGCAAAACAGGCCCAGAGCATAATACTACCACCACCATGCTTGACGGTAGGGGTGGTGTTCCTGGGATTAAAGGCCTCACCTTTTCTCCTCCAAACATATTGCTGGGTATTGTGGCCAAACAGCTCCATTTTTGTTTCCTCTGACATCACATGGACAAAGATACGACCTTCTGGAGGAAAGTTCTGTGGTCAGATGAAACAAAAACTGAGCTGTTTGGCCACAATACCCAGCAATATGTTTGGAGGAGAACAAAAAAAGGACTGAGAGAGAAAAAGTGGTATAAACTACACCAAATAGGAAAATTGCAGAAGCACATTAATTTTAACAGAGTTGACACGAGCCTCTGTAGATAAATTTAGTGAGGACCAGCGATCAAAATGTCCCTGGATTCTGGAAAACAGTGTTACGAAGTTGGCTTGATAAAGCTCTGCAAGCGCACGTGTGACCTGGACACTCAAGTATGTGAAACTTTGCCAGGCAATTTTAAAGGGAAAATTACGCAGAAGATATTTCTTAGCAGCAGAATTTATAGGAAATATGTCACTTTACCCCAAGTTCAATTTGTAACCAGACACAAAAGCTTGCAGAGTACATAAAGCAGCCGAGACCGAGACCGAGATGTCCGAGACAAATAGGAGGTCATCTGCACAGAGAGAGACTTTCCCCTGCACATTGTGTCTACATATGCCCGTTGGTACAAAGCTCTATTGACAGAGGCTCAATGGCAAGAGCAAAAAGTCACAGGCTCAGGGTGCAACCCTGCCGCGTGGAACGGTAAAGGCAAAAATATTCCGATTGAATAATATTTGTCCTGACAAAGGACTCAGGAGAAATTCCATCCATCCATCCATCTTCTTCCGCTTATCCGAGGTTGGGTCGCGGGGGCAGCAGTTTAAGCAGGGAAGCCCAGACTTCCCTCTCCCCGGCCACTTGGTCCAGCTCCTCCCGGGGGATCCCGAGGCGTTCCCAGGCCAGCCGGGAGACATAGTCTTCCCAACGTGTCCTGGGTCTTCCCCGTGGCCTCCTACCGGTCGGATGTGCCCTAAACACCTCCCTAGGGAGGCGTTCGGGTGGCATCCTGACCAGATGCCCGAACCACCTCATCTGGCTCCTCTTGATGTGGAGGAGCAGCGGCTTTACTTTGAGCTCCCCCCGGATGGCAGAGCTTCTCACCCTACCTCTAAGGGAGAGCCCCGCCACCCGGCGGAGGAAACTCATTTGGGCCGCTTGTACCCGTGATCTTGTCCTTTCGGTCATAACCCAAAGCTCATGACCATAGGTGAGGATGGGAACGTAGATCGACCGGTAAATTGAGAGCTTTGCCTTCCGGCTCAGCTCCTTCTTCACCACAACGGATCAATACAGCGTCCGCATTACTGAAGACGCCGCACCGATCCGCCTGTCCATCTCACCATCCACTCTTCCCTCACTGGTGAACAAGACTCCGAGGTACTTGAACTCCTCCACTTGGGGCAGGGTCTCCTCCGCAACCCGGAGATGGCACTCCACCCTTTTCCGGGCGAGAACCATGGATTCGGACTTGGAGGTGCTGATTCTCAGGAGAAATTAATCCATGAAATAAAACTGTTACCAAAGCCAAATCTCTCCAGGACATAAAATAGATAATTCCACTTTACTCGGTCAAGTGCCTTTTCAGCAAGTTTAAATATCCCTGCCGCTTCAGTGTTAAGAGCAGGCACATCATACCATATATTGATAAGACGTCAAAGATTAGAAAAGGAGTGCTATTCCGAATGAACCTGCTTGGATCCGCATTAATAATAGAAGACAGGATAGTATCCAGACGTGAAGCCAGCAGTTTCAGTAATCATTGCAAGTCCACTTTTAAAAGGCTAATAGAGCAATACAGAGTGCACCAGGGTCGGTGTGGAGTGTTTGCGGGAGGCGGACAGATTCAAAGGATTCATTGTACATGTCCAATAATAAGGTGGCTGGCTTATGACAAAATATGTAGGATAGCCCTCTGGTCCCAAAGATTTTCATTTTGTAGTCATAACGCTGCAACATTTAATTACGCAGCAGTAATTGGTCTCTCTACTCTACTTTCACGAAATGAAAGCATGTTTTATTTGAAGTTTATAGAAAATGGATGGATGGATGGAGCTGCAGTATGTTTAGAACTATATATGGACATATTCATTTGGTTTGTTTTGTCAGGAAAACTAACGTCAGAAGGACAGCAAGTGCATGCATGCGGGCACAGCCACACACAACCTTGGTAGCAGTTATCATCAATCAATCAATCAATCGATCAATGTTTACTTATATAGCCCTAAATCAGGAGTGTCTCAAAGGGCTGCACAAGCCACAACGACATCCTCGGCTCAGATCCCACATCAGGGCAAGGAAAAACTCAACCCAATGGGATAACAATGAGAAACCTTGGAGGGGACCGCAGATGTGCCCCCCTCCCGAGTCCAGTCCATAGTGGATCTAGCATAATAGTGAGAGTCCAGTCCATAGTGGATCTAGCATAATATTGTGAGAGTCCAGTCCATAGTGGATCTAACATAATAGTGAGAGTCCAGTCCATAGTGGATCTAGCATAATAGTGAGAGTCCAGTCCATAGTGGATCTAACATAATAGTGAGAGTCCAGTCCATAGTGGATCTAACATAATAGTGAGAGTCCAGTCCATAGTGGATCTAACATAATATTGTGAGAGTCCAGTCCATAGTGGATCTAACGTAATAGTGAGAGTCCAGTCCATAGTGGATCTAACGTAATAGTGTGAGAGTCCAGTCCATAGTGGATCTAACATAATAGTGAGAGTCCAGTCCATAGTGGATCTAACATAATAGTGTGAGAGTCCAGTCCATAGTGGATCTAACATAATAGTGAGAGTCCAGTCCATAGTGGATCTAACATAATAGTGTGAGAGTCCAGTCCATAGTGGATCTAGCATAATATTGTGAGAGTCCAGTCCATAGTGGATCTAACATAATAGTGAGAATCCAGTCCATAGTGGATCTAACATAATAGTGAGAATCCAGTCCATAGTGGATCTAACATAATAGTGTGAGAGTCCAGTCCATAGTGGATCTAACATAATAGTGAGAGTCCAGTCCATAGTGGATCTAACATAATAGTGTGAGAGTCCAGTCCATAGTGGATCTAACATAATAGTGTGAGAGTCCAGTCCATAGTGGATCTAACATAATAGTGAGAGTCCAGTCCATAGTGGATCTAACATAATAGTGTGAGAGTCCAGTCCATAGTGGATCTAGCATAATATTGTGAGAGTCCAGTCCATAGTGGATCTAACATAATAGTGAGAATCCAGTCCATAGTGGATCTAACATAATAGTGAGAATCCAGTCCATAGTGGATCTAACATAATAGTGTGAGAGTCCAGTCCATAGTGGATCTAACATAATATTGTGAGAGTCCAGTCTATAGTGGATCTAACATAATAGTGAGAGTCCAGTCCATAGTGGATCTAACATAATAGTGTGAGAGTCCAGTCCATAGTGGATCTAACATAACAGTGATAGTCCAGTCCATAGTGGATCTAACATAATAGTGAGAGTCCAGTCCATAGTGGATCTAACATAATAGTGAGAGTCCAGTCCATAGTGGATCCAACATAATAGTGAGAGTCCAGTCCATAGTGGATCTAACATAATAGTGAGAGTCCAGTCCATAGTGGATCTAACATAACAGTGATAGTCCAGTCCATAGTGGATCTAACATAATAGTGAGAGTCCAGTCCATAGTGGATCTAACATAATAGTGAGAGTCCAGTCCATAGTGGATCTAACATAATAGTGAGAGTCCAGTCCATAGTGGATCTAACATAATAGTGAGAGTCCAGTCCATAGTGGATCTAACATAATAGTGAGAGTCCAGTCCATAGTGGATCTAGCATACTAATGTGAGAGTCCAGTACATAGTGGATCTAACATAATAGTGTGAGAGTCCAGTCCATAGTGGATCTAACATAATAGTGAGAGTCCAGTCCATAGTGGATCTAACATAATAGTGTGAGAGTCCAGTCCATAGTGGATCTAACATAATAGTGAGAGTCCAGTCCATAGTGGGGCCAGCAGGAGATCATCTTGAGCGGAGACAGGCCAGTAGCGCAGAGACGTCCCCAACTGATGCACACATGAGTGGTCCACCCTGGGTCCCGACTTTAGACAGCTAGCGCCTCATCTGTTATGGCGTCTGTTGTTTAGTTGGACATACTCTCTTTATTCCCGACTCTTTTTGGAATGAATCAACAGCATTGTTTGCTGTTTGCTGTTTGCTGTTTGCTGTTTGCGGCCACGCAGAGCACTCATTTTTGCCTCAATTGCTTCAAGACACATGATTGTGGTGTTGTACAGAAAAAAGGAGTCCAATGTAACACCTCCACTTACAAGTGTATTTGTGGCCCACAGGGGAGACCCCAACAGAAGCGACATCTGGGGCAACACGCCGCTGCACCATGCCGCCGCTAACGACCACATGAACATCCTCAGCTTCCTGGTCAGCTTTGACGCCAACCTGTTTGCGTTGGACAATGACTTTCACACTGCTATGGACGTCGCTGCGTCACGGGACCGCATGGAGTGTGTGCGCTTCCTGGATGGTGCGGCCTCCCAGCAGACCAGCCAGAATCCAAAGCGGGTCGCCAGGTTAAAGAAGGAGGCCAGCAAAGAAGCAGAGAAACGGAGGAAACTCTGCGAGAAGGTGAAGAGGAGACACCAAAGCAAGATGAATAAGATGTACCGCGGCGCAGACGCCGTGGGGTCTGTTTCGGAGGCCAGCGAGACATCGGCTTTGCCGAGCAGTGACACGGTTAGCGAGCAGTTCTCCAAGCTTATTGCCTCTGACCAAACTGGCTCGCTGACAGCCAGAATGAGAGGCACACTGCAGAAGAAGCTCGGAAAGAAAGAAAAGGGGACTCTGCAGAGATCTGGCGCAGATGGAAACGTCGTTTTCCTCAAGCAGGAAGACGGAGCGTCCGGGAATCCTGACTTCTTGGATGTTTTCAACGAGCAGGATGAGAGGAGGCTAGAAGAGGAAGAAGAGGCCGACCATGATGACGATAGTGACTCGGGTCAAGTCAAACAGTCCATCTTTAACAGACCCGGTCTTGGTGGTCTTATTTTTATGAAGAGGATGAGCCTGGAGACGGAGGAGGTCTTTAGTGGAAACAGCAAAAATCTGGGCTACCTGGTTAAAAATGAAACACTGGAGGAAGAGGAAGAGGAAGAGGGGAATGCCAACGCGGATGTGCCGTGGGAGCAGGAAGACCTGGGCCTGGATGACGAGGAGGAGGAGGAGACTTCTCCGCTGGACGCCTTTTTGTCTTCCATTCACTTGTCAGAGTTTGCCTTGGCTTTCACCAGAGAGCACTTGGACCTGGAGGCACTCATGCTTTGCTCAGACGAAGACCTGAAAAGCATTCGCATCCAGCTGGGACTTAGAAAGAAGATCCTGGAAGCGGTTTCGCGTCGGAAAAACGTGCTGGAACGCCCGTGTGCCATGGGGGACAGCTGTCTGTGAGGACTCCAAAAAAGATGACATTAGAATGTGCCATGTTTCAGAGAGGAAGTTTGATTTGTTGTGCAAAAAGTGATTCAACTATCTCAAAAACAACAGCTGGAATAACACTTGTTAGAATAATTATGTGTAAGTTATCACACATCTCCTATGCTTAAAGGCTGTTGCTATAGTTATTATCAATTGTGCTGAAGCTGTACTTTTCTATCTGTGCAAAGCGAGTCGCCTCGTATCAGTGTTTGTGTCCAGAACCGGCCTGCTGACTGCCAAGGCCGAACATCGAGTACCGTGACGCAGACAAAGCAGAGGCAGGGCGATATCACGAGTGTCAGCACATTTGCATTTCTGAATAATCATACACTACCGTTCAAAAGTTTGGGGTCACCCAAACAATTTTGTGGAATAGCCTTCATTTCTAGGAACAAGAATAGACTGTCGAGTTTCAGATGAAAGTTCTCTTTTTCTGGCCATTTTGAGCGTTTAATTGACCCCACAAATGTGATGCTCCAGAAACTCAATCTGCTCAAAGGAAGGTCAGTTTTGTAGCTTCTGTAACGAGCTAAAGTGTTTTTAGATGTGTGAACATGATTGCACAAGGGTTTTCTACTCATTAATTAGCCTTCTGAGCCAATGAGCAAACACATTGTACCATTAGAACACTGGAGTGATAGTTGCTGGAAATGGGCCTCTATACACCTATGTAGATATTGCACCAAAAACCAGACATTTGCAGCTAGAATAGTCATTTACCACATTAGCAATGTATAGAGTGTATTTCTTTCAAGTTAAGACTAGTTTAAAGTTATCTTCATTGAAAAGTACAGTGCTTTTCCTTCAAAAATAAGGACATTTCAATGTGACCCCAAACTTTTGAACGGTAGTGTATATTGTGTCTAACTGGGGCTGCTGAAATTACCCCCCTTCCTTCAGCAGCAGCCTCAGTGATGAATAATAATAATAATAATAATAATAATAATGGATTAGATTTATATAGCGCTTTTCTAGACACTCAAAGCGCTTCACAGAGAAGTAAATACTAATATGCTTCCAGAAGTGGTCCAGAAGATGTTTCAGATGTGAACCAGTAAATATGAACTAAGAGGGATGAACCAGGGACCTCCCAAATAAATAGAGGAGCACGTGGGCTGGTCTTTAGAGCGTAGGTTGTTTCTGTAACTAGAGTACAGCCCAAAACGTCTCTCCCCATTGAGCAAAATGTAGCTCTGTCTCTGCATGATTCCTTGCTTCTTGCCTGTTTAATAGATGTCATCAGTGTTTGAACCTGGCACACTTTATGTAGTTAAGTACAGAAATAGCATCAACCCTTGTCAAGTCAAGAAAAGATGAGTTGCGTTAATTCTGTCATGTCACAAAATGCTGTAAGAGATTGATCTGGAGGCTGGATGTTGAATGAATAAAAGGTTCTAATTGGTGCACGATTGTTTTGGATTGTTTTGAAGGTTGCACTGCAGAGACTCAAGCTTCGAAGGGAATACTGCAGATTAGGCTTTCGTAAGTAATGTTTTAATGTGTGCTCTGGGATCCTGACGGTTTAATTATTTGAAACATTTTCAACACTTGTCTTTCTCACTGGCACTCATGGAGGGCGGACGCTCCCCTTTCCTCTCCCTTATCTCTAGGGATGATACTCGAAACCGGTTTTCCCGGTTGTTTGATAAGAAAAGAACCGAGTCCTCAGACTCGAATCCCTTTTTGAGAACCGGTACCCGTTATCGAGACCACTATAGTAAAGGAAAAGAGTTGATTCTTTATTCGAATCCCGTCCCGACCAGAAATGCTCCGTGGGACATCACAAGAAATGACGTCACGTAGCTCAGTCATTAGGCGCAGATAGCGAAAGCAGGAAAACAATGGACGGGAAAAAGCGCTCCAAGGTGTAATAAAGTTCAAAACAAAAGCTATAATCCATCGAATAACTTTACTGAGAGATTTTAGCAGGGTAAAACACATGACCAACACTTTTACGACCAACCGGAAACATAGCAACCAGGCTAGCAACGCACCTCCTTTACGGCAGCTGTCGCAACGTTCTTTTGGCTACCGCAGCACATACATATATATACAACATATCTCCCTTTTTTAACTTTTGTTTTTCTTTCCTTGTAAACAAAACAAAATCACACTGTATATGTGTTGTTTGTCTAATTATAAATAATGCAGACGAGGCGTGTTGGCTGAGTTCTTGACGTTTACTTTCACAGCGTGGCAACATGCAACACTTTTCGGGGCTACCGCGCATGCTCGTAACTCCCGTTGCATGCTGGGTAGTGTAGTTTTTATATTCCCTAGCTCATAACATTTTTCCCCCTATAAAGAAATAATGTTAACTCAATAAAGTGTATTTCTTTTTTTAGCTTTAACTTTGCATTTTTTAGCATTGTAACCAGACTTGCAAAGAACTTTTCTCTTCATAGAATGTTCTTTCAATAAAGAAATAAAGTGCAAAAATGTCAAAGCATCATAACAAACAGTTATGTCAAATAGCAGCAGAAGTGCACTTTTTGGAGAGCTGTATTATTTTCAGTTCTGTGCCCAAGGGACTGATTTTATTTAACACTATATTATTATTTATACACCTATAGTGATCACAGAGACAGCTTGTTTTTGTGTTACTATATATATTTGTTTTTCTTAAAAATCCCACTTAATATACTTTGGGTAACAACAGTCAATATTTATTTATTTTATTTTATTTTTTTAGGTGGGTAACAGTCAATATTTATTTATTTATTAGATTTTATTTTTTTATTATATAATAAAAGTGAGCTTTTGTTAAACCAAATATTGTGTGTTTTTTTTCCATATACAACAACCTATCTGGACTCCATAAGAGAATCGATAAGGAATCGGTTTGATAAGAGGATTCAATAATAGGCTCGAACTCGATAATTCCTTATCAAACATCATCCCTACTTATCTCTCCTGCTTGCTTCTTTGTCTTGTCTTGTCTTAACTTTTTTTGAAGCCTCTTTTTGCACTGCTCTCCAAATCTAAACATTGGAACTATTTAACCGGCCTCAACGAAATTGACAAGTACATGGGTTTGGGGGAACCTGCATTGTCGTGACGGAGCGGTTGTTGCTGGACACACCACGGACTCTTGGGAGAGGAAGGAGTTATGACAACAGGACATCTGCTGATTGGAGTAAGCGTTGCTCTGGTTTGTCGACAAATTGGAAGTTGCTGGCAGTCTTCAAAGTAGCCCAAAGCTGCCACAAATGATTGGAGGATGCGGGAAGAACTGTGGACACTATGTGATTTGGATCACATCGGATTGTCTGCCCCGCAGGATGAATTTTGAGGACCAGTCAAAGACCATTTAGAGCAGTGGTTCTTAACCTGGGTTCGATGGAACCCTAGGGGTTCGGTGAGTCGGCCTCAGGGGTTCGGCCGAGGTCAAAACACACCCGACTCATTGTGTAAATACAAACTTCTCCCTATCGGCGTATTGCGGATACTGCAACAGCTGACTGGTTTGCAGGTGTGTAGTTTGTTGTGAGTTTATGCACTGTGTTGGTTTTGTTGTTTGAACGTTACAACATTAACGAGATTGTTGCGTTCAAATGTCTATTAAGTAAATCAATAGTAAAAATGTTGCGTTCATTACCAAGTAAAACATAAACAGGAGTGTTGCGTTCAAATGTCTACTAAGTACATCAATAGTAAGAATGTTGTGTTCAAGTGTTTACCATGTAAAATAATAGTGGGAGTGTTGCGTTCAAATGTCTACTAAGTACATCAATAGTAAGAATGTTTTGTTCAAGTGTTTACCAAGTAAAATAATAGTGGGAGTGTTGTGTTCAAATGTCTACTAAGTACATCAATAGTAAGGATGGTGTGTTCAAGTGTTTACCAAGTAAAATAATAATAGTTAAAAAAAATTGGCCAGGGGCCAGGCTGTATATATATATATATATATATATATATATATATATATATATATATATATATATATATATATATATATATATATATATATATATATATATATATATATATATATATATATATATATATATATATATCTACATTGTCTTTATAATCCGTTTTGTCATTTAACATCAATTAACATTGATGTTCATCAACATTTAACCTTTTCACGTTATTGATGGGAAAATTCATTTTTAGACAATATGATTTGCCTGAGCGGCTAGGAGACACCAAGAGTAACAAGCGGTAGAAAATGGATTAGAAAGGAAAGATTAAAAAAAATAATAAAATAAAATAAATAAATAAAATAAAAAAATGTATTAACTTGTGGGCTGGATTTTGGATGCTGGGGGGCCGCATCCGGCCCGCGGGCCGTAGTTTGGGGACCCCTGATTTACATTGTAGATTCTCACATCAAAACTATGAATGAACACATGTGGAGTTATGTACGTAACAAAAAAAGGTGAAATAACTGAAAACATGTTTCATATTCTAGTTTCTTCAAAATAGCCACCCTTTGCTCTGATTACTGCTTTGCACACTCTTGGTATTCTCTCCATGAGCTTCAAGAGGTAGTCACCCGAAATGGTTTTCAAGTCACAGGTGTCATAGTTTTGATGCCATGATTATATCTACAGGTAAAATGCATGATTATGTCTACAGGTAATATTTGCACTGTAGCTTCATGATTATATCTACAGGTGAAATAACTGAAAACATGTTTTATATTCTAGTTTCTTCAAAATTGCGACCCTTCGCTCTGATTACTGCTTTGCACACTCTTGGCATTCTCTCCATGAGCTTCAAGAGGTAGTCACCCGAAATGGTTTTCAAGTCACAGGTGTCATAGTTTTGATGTCGTCAGTGACAATCTACAATGTAAATAGTCATGAAAATAAAGAAAACGCATTAATAAGAGAAAGTGTGTCCAAACGTTTGGCCTGTACTATAGCTGCTGACAGAAGCACATTGTATATATGTTATATCATTTCATAGTTGGTTAGAGTAAATAAATACAATGTATAAATATAAGTTCATATTTACATATAATGTGATCAAAAATGTATTTTCTTTGGTAATTTCATGCAAGTATATTAACTTTATTTTTGTTACAAAACCCATGTAAATTGGAGAGGAACATATTATTTGTTCCGGTTTGGTCACATTGTTGGGGGGACAATTAATATGTGACGGAATAAGGGAAGCAAACATGTGATGGAGGAGGTTCATGGAGTCTCGGCTTATAAAGAAACTTTATTCCCTCGGACTTTGTGAGGCCAATGAGGTATGATTCTTTCTGATATGTATGTGAAATCAATGTGTTTTCTTCTATTTGATGTCAGACTAATTGTAAGTTCTGTTGTTCTTATTCATTAGTTCTGACGGCATTATTTCGACATTATTTTGGCATCGTTGTTACGAGAAGAAGGCGTGGCTGAAAATAAATGTCTGTTTGAGAAAAACCAACAACTTGAGCCTTGATTAAAACCTTGGAGAGAGTAACATGTACTGTATACATATATATATATGTATATATATATATATATATATACTGTATGATTTTGGCACACAAAAAACCCCTCACCGCCCTGCAAGCATTCCCCGCACTACACGCTGTTACCATGTGGTGGCAGTAATGAGCCTAAGAAGCCTTTTCTCAACTGCCTATAAAATGCAAGAAGAAGCGTCCGTCTACCAGGTCTGGATCAGCGTATGTTAGCATTTGCACTGGAGCTTTGGAGCTTCATGATTATGTCTACAGGTAAGTGATTATTTATTATTTGCACTGTAGCTTCATGATTATGTCTACAAGTAACATTTGCACTGTAGCTTCGTGATTATGTCTGCAGGTGACATTTGCACTGTAGCTTCATGATTATGTCTACAAGTAACATTTGCACTGTAGCTTCATGATTATGTCTACAGGTAAAATGCATGATTATGTCTACAGGTTACATTTGCACTCTAGCTTCATGATTATGTGTACAGGTAACATTGCACTGTAGCTTCATGATTGTCTACAGGTAAAATGCATGATTATGTCTACATTTGCACTGTAGCTTCATGATTATATCTACATGTATAATGCATGATTATGTCTACAGGTAACATTTGCACTGTAGCTTCATGATTATATCTACAAGTAAAATGCATGATTATGTCTACAGGTAACATTTGCACTGTAGCTTCATGATTATATCTACAAGTAAAATGCATGATTATGTCTACAGGTAACATTTGCACTCTAGCTTCATGATTATGTCTACAGGTAACATTTGCACTGTAGCTTCATGATTATGTCTACAGGTAAAATGCATGATTATGTCTACATTTGCACTGTAGCTTCATGATTATATCTACATGTATAATGCATGATTATGTCTACAGGTAACATTTGCACTGTAGCTTCATGATTATATCTACAAGTAAAATGCATGATTATGTCTACAGGTAACATTTGCACTGTAGCTTCATGATTATATCTACAAGTAAAATGCATGATTATGTCTACAGGTAACATTTGCACTGTAGCTTCATGATTATATCTACAAGTAAAATGCATGATTATGTCTACAGGTAACATTTGCACTGTAGCTTCATGATTATATCTACAGGTAAAATGCATGATTATGTCTACATTTGCACTGTAGCTTCATGATTATATCTACATGTATAATGGATGATTATGTCTACAGGTAACATTTGCACTGTAGCTTCATGATTATATCTACAAGTAAAATGCATGATTATGTCTACAGGTAACATTTGCACTGTAGCTTCATGATTATATCTACAAGTAAAATGCATGCTTATGTCTACAGGTAACATTTGCACTGTAGCTTCATGATTATATCTACAAGTAAAATGCATAATTATGTCTACAGGTAACATTTGCACTGTAGCTTCATGATTATATCTACAGGTAAAATGCATGATTATGTCTACAGGTAACATTTGCACTGTAGCTTCATGATTATATCTACAAGTAAAATGCATGATTATGTCTACAGGTAACATTTGCACTGTAGCTTCATGATTATATCTACAAGTAAAATGCATGATTATGTCTACAGGTAACATTTGCACTGTAGCTTCATGATTATATCTACATGTATAATGCATGATTATGTCTACAGGTAACATTTGCACTGTAGCTTCATGATTATGTCTACAGGTAAAATGCATGATTATGTCTACATTTGCACTGTAGCTTCATGATTATATCTACATGTATAATGCATGATTATGTCTACAGGTAACATTTGCACTGTAGCTTCATGATTATATCTACAAGTAAAATGCATGATTATGTCTACAGGTAACATTTGCACTCTAGCTTCATGATTATGTCTACAGGTAACATTTGCACTGTAGCTTCATGATTATGTCTACAGGTAACATTTGCACTGTAGCTTCATGATTATATCTACATGTATAATGCATGATTATGTCTACAGGTAATATTTGCACTGTAGCTTCATGATTATATCTACATGTATAATGCATGATTATGTCTACAGGTAACATTTGCACTGTAGCTTCATGATTATATCTACAAGTAAAATACATGATTATGTCTACAGGTAACATTTGTACTGTAGCTTCATGATTATATCTACAAGTAAAATACATGATTATGTCTACAGGTAACATTTGCACTGTAGCTTCATGATTATATCTACAAGTAAAATACATGATTATGTCTACAGGTAACATTTGCACTGTAGCTTCATGATTATATCTACAAGTAAAATGCATGATTATGTCTACAGGTAACATTTGCACTGTAGCTTCATGATTCTATCTACAAGTAAAATGCATGATTATGTCTACAGGTAACATTTGCACTGTAGCTTCATGATTATATCTACATGTATAATGCATGATTATGTCTGCAGGTGACATTTGCACTGTAGCTTCATGATTATGTCTACAGGTAACATTTGCACTGTAGCTTCATGATTCTATCTACAAGTAAAATGCATGATTATGTCTACAGGTAACATTTGCACTGTAGCTTCATGATTATATCTACAAGTAAAATACATGATTATGTCTACAGGTAACATTTGCACTGTAGCTTCATGATTATATCTACAAGTAAAATGCATGATTATGTCTACAGGTAACATTTGCACTGTAGCTTCATGATTATATCTACAAGTAAAATGCATGATTATGTCTACAGGTAACATTTGCACTGTAGCTTCATGATTATATCTACAAGTAAAATGCATGATTATGTCTGCAGGTGACATTTGCACTATAGCTTCATGATTATATCTACAAGTAAAATGCATAATTATGTCTACAGGTAACATTTGCACTGTAGCTTCATGATTATATCTACAGGTAAAATGCATGATTATGTCTACAGGTAACATTTGCACTGTAGCTTCATGATTATATCTACAAGTAAAATGCATGATTATGTCTACAGGTAGCATTTGCACTGTAGCTTCATGATTATATCTACAAGTATAATGCATGATTATTTCTACAAGTAACATTTGCACTGTAGCTTCATGATTATATCTACAGGTAAAATGCATGCTTATGTCTACAGGTCAAATGAATTAAACGTCTGTGTTTGCAATGCCGTGCCTCCGTACAAAGTTGTCTTGAATATGTCCTTAAACATGTCTCCAGACCATCACTGAAGCTTAGTTAGTGACAGCTAGCAGCCAGGTTATCAGCCAGACCATCACTGAAGCTTAGTTAGTGAAAGCTAGCAGCCAGGTTATCAGCCTTTCGCAGGTTGTAGGTGTTTTACATGTCAAATAGCTCGTGGAAAGGACTTAAAAGCATGACCGCGTGGACTTTTTTTAAAAAGTGCCCATGTCGTTATCTGCGTTTGTCCCGCAGGCTTCTTCCTCACAGCCCGAAATGTCTGAGCTTGTGGAAGATTTAGTGTCGCCCTCCCCTTTAAACGCCAACACCCAGGAAGACTGCAGTAACCCTCCGGGCGGCGAGGACTACCTGTTTGTGGAGGCCCGGCACCCCAACACCGTCCTGCAGGGCCTCAACACCCTGCGCCTCTTCAACTCCTTCTGTGACGTCACTCTGTGCTGTGGCGGACAGGAGTTCCCCTGTCACCGCATCGTGTTGGCTTCCTTCAGCTCTTACTTCCAGGTACGTGCCGCTCTTCCTTCAACGTCCACAGTAACAGCCGCTGACGTTGACCTTTGCAGACCATGTTCACCACCGACCTGAAGGAGTCCAAGCAGGAGCGGGTGGCCATCAATGGAGTGGAGCCACAGATGATCGGCATGCTGGTGAGGTACGCCTATACGTCAGCGGTCTACATTTCCAAAGCAAATGTCCAGGTAGGTTTCCATCTTTTCTTTCTTTTCCACATTGCTCGGTGTTGGTGCTAGGAATTTTCAAAATGGGACCCCATCAAGTCAGAAAAATGGGGTCCCACTTTTTTGTAAGCGTTTTGAAAACAAATGATAAATGTAGGGGTGTAACGGTACGTGTATTTGTATTGAACAGTTTCGGTACGGGGGTTCCGGTTCGGTTCGGAGGTGTACCGAACGAGTTTCCACACGGACATATGGGTGTGGGCGGACCTACGTCACTTCCGCCTACCAATCCCCTAGCAACCGGGAATTCGTTGAAAACAAACCAGCTCACAGCGAACACAGCATTGACAGAAAAAGCATTTAACGAGCGTTGTGGCTTGGAAGTCGGCGTTAAATCCTTCATTTACGCATTTTTACTTAGTTGCATATCGTGTGAAAAAAACGAAAATGTATTATTTGCGTCAGACTCGTCTCAGTGAACTTTAAAGCGTCTCAGGCTTAGCTTAGCTTGCTAGTTAGCTTAGCCTGCGCGCTACTAAGAAAGAGACGCGGAAGTTATCAACAACTTTTGTGTGAACACGCCGTACTTGTTGGAGCCCACGTCGAAGAAGAAGCGCTTGTTGTCCACAGTCGACGAGCCCTCCGGCAGCTCTGCGGGCTCCTCGTCCACGCCGTAATCGTCAATAAGTTTGGCCAAAGCGTCGCGGAACTCGATAAGTCCCTGCGCCGGGAGCGCGATGGTCTGACCCCAAGCCGGGCCCCCTGTTCACGGTCTGACGGATCCTCAAGAACCGTCCCCACTGGTTCTCTTTCAGGTCCATGTAGTACTTCCGATTCTCCCGGACTAGGAACTCTCTTTTCAGGGCCTGCCGCGGCTCATCCTGCACCATGCCCGGGTTGCTGGGACCCAACTGGGCGTAGTGTTCGATGAAGTCCCCCAAGTAGTAGCGGAACTCGACCGCCACCGACATAGACAGCGTGAGGCGGATCTTGTTGCCACCGGCCCCGACTTCGGCTATCTTCAAGAAGCGGCCTTTGGCGTTCTGCTTGACGTCCAAGTAGAACCGTTCGTTTTCCCGGTGTAAAGCTGCGAGCCATTTGTCTCGTCTCTGTGGGCTTTTATCACGCTTTGGCAGAACAAAATACAACCTTTGTTTTCCCTGTTTCCAGTTGTGGTTAGCACAACCAAAAACAACACAGTTTTTCGGCATTTTGGAGGCAGAATGACGGGTTTAACCAGCGTAGGTCGACAGGTTAAAGAGTAATGGCAATGGTTTGTTTTCAACGCCAGTCTCGTTGCTATGGCTCGAAGAACCCGTATGTAGCTCAGTTGCCCGGATGTCGGCCCTCACCCATTAAGTAGCGTAACGCACGTTGTGTAAACAATGCACACCGAGGCACAACACACGGCATGCTAGCAGCTAACGGGCTAGGATAGACTGACCATACGTCCTCTTTTCACCGGACATGTCCTCTTTTGCGGAGCTGTCAGGGCGGAGTTTCTTAAATGCCTCAAATGTCCGGCATTTTGAGTTAGGGTGGCGTGTTTTTTCAATGTACGTTCAGGGTTAAGAAGGGGTTAAAAACAAAACAAATTGTGCGCGCATCAACATTGGTGAGGGAGGGGCAGAGATAGAGAGAGAGAGAGTTATGATAAACGCGCATGCGTCGCCAGGCTTTGCTTTTTATCCATAGATTTATCACATTTCATTTTTTATTATCTATAGCAGGGGTGTCAAAAGTGTGCCCCAGAGGCCATTTGCGGCCCACAGCTAATGTTTTAAAGGCCCACGGCACATTCTAAAAATATTATTAAAATAAACAAAAACATAACAAAAGTGAAATAAAAAAGGTTAAATGTCATTTAGAAAAAGTTGCAATGTTGACTAATAAAACAAAGCTGTTTTTTTTTCTTTCAAACTGTCATTGCTCAAAACATAATATTGAATCAAAATCAATGTTATTATGAATTATTGACCTATCCAAGGTTCCCATTACTTCACATCAAATATTACACTAAGACAAATATTTTTGGTGGAAGATTTTGCAAATTTGGTAAATAAATAACCCAAAAATTTATATTTTGTTGTTTTCTTACTGTACCGAAAATGAACCGAACCGTGACCTCTAAACCGAGGTACGTACCGAACCGACATTTTTGTGTACCGTTACACCCCTAGATAAATGTATGCATTATCCTGTTATATTATTAGTAGAGATGTCTGATAATATCGGACTGCCGATATCATCGCTTTAAAATGTGATATCGGAAATTATGTGTATCTGTTTCAAAAAGTAAAATGTGTGGCTTTTTAAAAGGCCGCTGTGTACACGGACGTAGGGAGAAGTACGGAGCGCAGATAAACCTTAAAGGCACTGCCTTTGCGTGCCGGCCCAATCACATAATATCTACGGCTTTTCACACACACAAGTGAATGCAATCATACTTGATCAACAGCCATACAGGTCACACTGAGGGTGCCGTATAAACAACTTTAACACTGTTACAAATACGCGCCACACTGTGAACCCACACCAAACAAGAATGGCAAACACATTTCGGGAGAACATCCGCACCGTAACACAAAATAATTAATGATCGTGTAATTAATCCTGATTACAATATCCATTAAAATAATTGTGATTATTATCTCATCCAGCCCTAGTACAAGCTGTTTTCCGCGTGGTGTTTGGATCTTAGTCAATCTGGCCCCAAGTCTCAACTAGACAACCTCACACGTCCAAACCACGGCATCTTCCGGGTCACATCTGCTCTTAGGACTTTGCCGGGTCGGTCGGGTCCATCGTTTTGCGCACTCGCCGCTTGAACCACCCTGCTCTGTTCAGGCCTTGTTGGCGGCGGCCAACCTGCTGGATGTGATGGCTGTGCGGGAGGCCTGCTGTCGTTTTATGGAGCGTCAGATGGACGAGATAAACTGTGTGGGGATCCACTGCTTTGCCGAGGCACATTCATGTAAGCAGCTGGAAACGCAAAGCATGGACTATATTCTTGAGCACTTCAGCTGCGTCTGTCAACAGGTGAGACCTCTGCACACTTTGCTGTGCCACAGCCTTTCTAGACCAGTGTTGTTCAACCTTTTTTGAGCCAGGGCACATTTTTTGCGTTGGAAAAAATGCGGAGGCACACCACCAGCAGAAATCATTAAAAAACTAAACTCTGTTGACAGTAAAAAGTCGTTGTCACAATTGTTGGATATGACTTTAAAGCATAACCAAGCACGCATCAATATAGCTCTTGTCTCAAAGTAGGTGTACTGTCACCACCTGTCACATCACACCCTGACTTATTTTGAGTTTTTTGCTGTTTTCCTGTGTGTAGTGTTTTAGTTTGTGTCTTGCGCTCTTATTTTGGTGGCTTTTTCTCTTTTTTTTGGTATTTTCCTGTAGCAGTTTCATGTCTTCCTTTTTGAGCGATATTTCCCGCATCTACTTTGTTTTAGCAATCAAGAAGATTTCAGTAGTTTTTATCCTTCTTTGTGGGGACATTGTTGATTGTCATGTTCGAATGAACATGTCTTCGCTCCACAGTAAGTCTTTGCTGTCGTCCAGCATTCTGTTTTTGTTTACTTTGTAGCCAGTTCAGTTTTAGTTTTGTTTCCCATAGCCATCCCTAAGCTTCAATGCCTTTTTAGGGGCACTCACCTTTAGGGATGATACTCGAAACCGGTTTTCCCGGTTGTTTGATAAGAAAAGAACCGAGTCCTCGGACTCGAATCCCTTTTTGAGAACCGGTACCCGTTATCGAGACCACTATAGTAAAGGAAAAGAGTTGATTCTTTATTCGAATCCAGTCCCGACCAGAAATGCTCCGTGGGACATCACAAGAAATGACGTCACGTAGCTCAGTCATTAGGCGCAGATAGAGAAAGCAGGAAAACAATGGACGGGAAAAAGCGCTCCAAGGTGTAATAAAGTTCAAAACAAAAGCTATAATCCATCGCATAACTTTACTGAGAGATTTTAGCAGGGTAAAACACATGACCAACACTTTTACCACCAACCGGAAACATAGCAACCAGGCTAGCAACGCACCTCCTTTACGGCAGCTGTCGCAACGTTCTTAAAACAACCGCAGCACATACATATATATACAACATATCTCCCTTTTTTAACTTTTGTTTTTCTTTCCTTGTAAACAAAACAAAATCACACTGTATATGTGTTGTCTGTCTAATTATAAATAATGCAGAAGAGGCGTGTTTGCTGAGTTCTTGACGTTTACTTTCACAGCGTGGCAACATGCAACACTTATCAGGGGGGCTCCGCGCATGCTCGTAACTCCCGTTGCATGCTGGGTAGTGTAGTTGTTATATTCTCTAGCTCATAACATTTTCCCCCCATAAAGAAATAATGTTAACTCAATAAAGTGTATTTCTTTTTTTAGCTTTAACTTTTCATTTTTTAGCATTGTAACCGCATTTGCAAAGAACTTTTCTCTTCATAGAATGTTCTTTCAATAAAGAAATAAACTGCAAAAATGTCAAAGCATCATAACAAACAGTTATGTTCCAATAGCAGCAGAAGTGCACTTTTTGGAGAGCTGTATTATTTTCAGATTTGTGCCCAAGGGACTGATTTTATTTAACACTATATTATTATTTATACACTTATAGTGATCACAGAGACAGCTTGTTTTTGTGTTACTGTATATATTTGTTTCTCTGAAAAATCCCACTTAATATACTTTGGGTAACAACAGTCAATATTTATTTATTTATTTATTTATTAGATTTTATTTTTTTATTATATAATAAAAGTGAGCTTTTGTTAAACCAAATATTGTGTGTTTTTTTCCATATACAACAACCTATCTGTACTCGATAAGAGAATCGATAAGGAATCGGTTCGATAAGAGGATTCGATAATAGGCTCGAACTCGATAATTTCTTATCAAACATCATCCCTACTCACCTTTTTGTTTATTTTTGGTTTAAGCATTATATACGTTTACAAATCAATTAGCTACCGGCTGCCACCTACTGATATGGAAGAGTATTACACGGTTACTCTGCCGATCTCTAGACAGCACCGACACTCGACAACAACACATCATTTGCAGATTGCAATTACTGGTTTGCATAAAATATTTTTAACCCAAATAGGTGAAATTATATAATCTTCCACGGCACACCAGACTCTCTCGCACAGTGGTTGAAAAACACTATTCTAGACAGCGCTTAAATAGTTGTTACGTTAATAAACCCTCGCCCCGAATAAAAAATAAATCAAAAATCTCTCTGATCTCCCTTGCAGGAGGAGTTCCTGTCTCTGTGTGTGGACAAGCTGACTGAAATTCTAGCCAGTGACGACCTGAACGTGTCTCGAGAGGAGCTGGTGTTCGAGGCCGCCGTGCTGTGGCTAAATAAATGTCCATCCCGCAAGCAGAGCTTTGACAAGGTAGTTCAGTCTGTGTGGTTCATGGGCTGATGGTAGACCACATTTGTGACTCCGCCCACTCTTTTCTTGGAAGGTCCTGGAACACGTCCGTCTGCCTCTCATCAGCCCTTACTACCTCCACGATGTGATCGAGTCTCTTGATGTGGTGAAGGAGAACCAGGGCTGCCAAAGGCTTATCTCTGAGGCCAAAGACTACCTGCTGCTAAAGGACCGCCGCAGAGAGCTCTTCTGCCCCCGGGCACGGCCTCGCAAATCCACCGGTAAATTTTGAAGGCAGGAAAATCCCTGACTTTGCTCTGCTCATTCATTCTAATCTTTTTGTTTACATCGCAACAGGAACATCCGAAGTCATCGTAACAGTCGGCGGGGAGGACGACAAGGTGGTGTTGCGCACCGTGGAGAGCTTCGATCCTGCCACCAATAAGTGGAATAACCTGGCGTGCCTGCCTTTCGCTGTGAGCAAGCACGGTTTGGTGGTGTCCGGTGGGTTAACAGGGTCATGACCTCACCAAGGAACTGATTTTAAAAGGACTAAGTTGCAGTTCCTCGTCTTCCATGTAGACTCCACTCTGTACTTAGCTGGAGGGGAGTTTCCTGACGGCTCAGCCAGCAGGGAGTTATGGCGCTACGACACGTGCTTCAACACCTGGATGGAAATGGCTCCGATGAACGTTGCCCGCTCCGAACTTGGTGAGTGCGTGCCACTAGGGGTGTAAAGTATCAAAATCTCACAGTATTAATGCTAAGGTACAATATTGTTAAAGTACCAATGATTGTCACACATAGGGATGTCCGATAATGGCTTTTTGCCGATATCCGATATTCCGATATTGTCCAACTCTTTAATTACCGATACCGATATCAACCGATATATGCAGTCGTGGAACTAACACATTATTATGCCTAATTTGGACAACCAGGTATGGTGAAGATAAGGTACTTTTTAAAAAAAATTTGTAAAATAAGATAAATAAATTAAAAACATTTTCTTGAATAAAAAAGAAAGTAAAACAATATAAAAACAGTTACATAGAAACTAGTAATGAATGAAAATGAGTCAAATTAACTGTTAAAGGTTAGTACTATTAGTGGAGCAGCAGCACGCACAATCATGTGTGCTTACGGACTGTATCCCTTGCAGACTGTATTGATATATATTGATATATAATGTAGGAAGCAGAATATTAATAACAGAAAGAAACAACCCTTTTGTGTGAATGAGTGTAAATGGGGGGAGGGAGGTTTTTTGGGTTGGTGCACTAATTGTAAGTGTATCTTGTGTTTTTTATGTTGATTTAATAAAAAAAAACGATACCGATAATAAAAAAACCGATACCGATAATTTCCGATATTACATTTTAACGCATATATCGGCCAATAATATCGGCAGGCCGATATTATCGGACATCTCTAGTCACACATACTAGGTGTGGTGAAATTTGTCCTCTGCGTTTGACCCATCTCTTGTTCACCCCCTGGGAGGTGAGGGGAGCAGTGGGCAACAGCGGCGGCCGCGCCCGGGAATCATTTTTAGTGATTTAACCCCCAATTCCAACCCTTGATGCTGAGTGCCAAGCAGGGAGGTAATGGCTCCCATTTTTATAGTCTTTGGTATGACTCGGCCGGTTTGAACTCGCAACCTATCGATCTCAGAGATTATTATTATTATTATTATTATTATTATTATTATTATTATTATTAGAGATGTCCGATAATGGCTTTTTTGCAGATATTCCGATATATTGTCCAACTCTTAATTACCGATTCCGATATCAACCGATACCGATATATGCAGTCGTGGAATGAACACATTATGCCAAATTTTGTTGTGATGCCCCGCTGGATGCATTCAACAATATAACAAGGTTTTCCAAAATAAATCAACTCAAGTTATGGGAAAAAAATGCCAACATGGCACTGCCATATTTATTATTGAAGTCACAAAGTGCGTTTTTTTTTTTAACATGCCTCAAAACAGCAGCTTGGATATTTGGGACATGCTCTCCCTGAGAGAGCATGAGGAGTTTGAGGCGGGGTTGGGGGGGTTCTGGTGCTCAGGCATGTGATTTTTCCGTCTAAAGTCGGAATTCCGTCTTTTTTAATCTCGGGGGGGAAAAAAAAATGATCTCCCGTTTTTTTTTCCGACCCTAAATCAAGATTCGAGACGTAGTTTATATTACGCCGTAGTTGATTGGTCGATATGTTCCTTGTGACCAATCAGGACATCTGTTATGAATGATGACGTTAATAACGCCATTTTCCATATGTAAACGATGTCGGTTCTCGAGAGAAAGGACGCTTTACGAGTAAAAGAAATTGATAAACATGTCAAAAATAAGTTTCGATGGGACTGGATGGAAAGGGAAATCACTGATACTGTTGGGAAGAAGGAAGTTACGACTTTGTTTGGTGATTTTATTCGGAAAATCGATCGTCCCGGAAAGGTTTTGTGCACGTGGTGTCATGATAATATTGACTATGGATCGCGAGGTTTCAAGGCTTTAGAAGTACATGCGAAACGCCAAAAACATATGAAACAACTTGAAGCAAGGAAAACTAACTTTTCACTAGCTGGTACTTTTGGATGTCAACCGAAAGTGAGCAAACCTTACGGACTTCATCTTTTGTTTAAACTGCCGTAGACATGGAGAGGAAAGATCCGCCCACTTCAGTTGCAGACAGGGTTGTTAATAATGAGGTAATCTAAAAAATATTTGCTTGCGAAATACGCATGTTTGCTTTAAATATTAACCAATTATTGCTTTGCGAAATATAAATGTTTTTTTCTAAAAATAAAAAGCCACGTGAAAATATATTATGAAATTACAGAAATTCAAAGAGTCGCATTATTGATTCCAGTTAACAATTTATTTGAAATAAATTTGCATATAATACTATTTTGTAATATTAAGTTCTTATGTACTCTGTTGAAACTATTGTCAGTGGTGTAACAATCTTGAAGGTAAATATTTTCACACTTGTTTCATGCAATATGTCCGTGTCCTCACATTATTATTATTTCCTATTTTCAAACATGAGTAAACAATACTAAACATGTTTAATTATTTTCATAAATGTATATCCTATTTTGGCGAAAAGAATGAAATGTTTACATTACATTACATGAACTGAAGTAATGTGGTAATACTGTAAATAAACTGTAGATAATATCACTGATCAATGTGACACCTGTGGATGTGAAATTAACACAAGATGTAAATATTAGTGACTAAATACTGTTGGGACTGAACCATATACAGTGATTCATTAGGATCATTGGGTTATGGATGTTCTATTAATGATGTTTTCTGGACCTGGCTGGGGGCCTTCGTCCCCCAGACCCCCGGAAATTTTTTCAGTCTTTTTCATTGTGGTCAAATCACATGCCAGGGTGCTGCAAGGGGTTCTGGGTATTTGTTGTGTTTATGTTGTGTTACGGTGCGGATGTTCTCCCGAAATGTGTTTGTCATTCTTGTTTGGTGTGGGTTCACAGTGTGGTGCATATTTGTAACAGTGTTAAAGTTGTTTATACGGCCACCCTCAGTGTGACCTGTATGGCTGTTGACCAAGTATGCCTTGCATTCACTTGTGTGTGTGTGAAAAGGCGTAGATATTATGTGATTGGGCCGGCACGCAAAGGCAGTGCCTTTAAGGTTTATTGGCGCTCTGTACTTCTCCCTACGTCCGTGTACACAGCGGCCTTTTAAAAAGTCATACATTTTACTTTTTGAAACCGATCATTTCCGATATTAAATTTTAAAGCATTTATCGGCCGATAATATCGGCAGTCCGATATTATCGGACATCTATTGTTGTTGTTGTTGTTATTATTAGACTTGGACAAACTTTAATGATCCACAAGGGAAATTGTTCCACACAGTAGCTCAGTTACAAATGATGGAAAGGACAATGCAGGTATAAAATAGACTAAAAGCAATATAACATATATACGTAATATTTACATATATGTACAGTATAGGATATATACTGATATATTATATTATATGTTTATATTAGGGATGTCCGATAATGACTTTTTGCTGATATCCGATATTCCGATATTGTCCAACTCTTTAATTACCGATACCGATATCAACCGATACTGATATATACAGTTTTGGAATTAACACATTATTATGCCTAATTTGGACAACCAGGTATGGTGAAGATAAGGTCCTTTTTTTTTTTTTAAATTAATAGGATAAAATAAGATAAATAAATTAAAAACATTTTCTTAAATAAAAAAGAAAGTAAAACAATATAAAATCAGTTACATAGAAACTAGTAATTAATGAAAATTAGTAAAATTAACTGTTAAAGGTTAGTACTATTAGTGGAGCAGCAGCACGCACAATCATGTGTGCTTACGGACTGTATCCCTTGCAGACTGTATTGATATATATTGATATATAATGTAGGAAGCAGAATATTAATAACAGAAGGAAACAACCCTTTTGTGTGAATGAGTGTAAATGGGGGAGGGAGGTTTTGTGGGTTGGTGCACTAATTGTAAGTGTATCTTGTGTTTTTTATGTTGATTTAATAAAAAAACAAAAACAAAAAAAAAAAAACGATACCGATAATAAAAAAACCGATACCGATAATTTCTGATATTACATTTTAAAGCATTTATCTCTAGTTTATATCATATATACAATATACTTAAATTGTTAGTTAACGTTTCGGAGTAACAGCATTTTCCTGTAGAATATAAACATGTCCACTGTGGAGGACACTGCTTCTCAGAAAGTAAAAGTTGAAAGACACTTAAGTGAACATTCTTTTACACTTGTTACAAAGTATGTTTACATTGTCATTTTAAAGACACTGAACTAAGTTTTTTTTTTAAATTATTGTTATTATTATTATTGTGGTATACGTCCAAATAAAAAATGTACAAATGCCATAGTCTGTCAAATTAAGTGGCAGGAATGTTTAGGATAAACACAATTACTGTAATTGAACACAAACATAGTGCTAAAATATTCTAATCATACTACAAACATGTATTTTTAAGCGCAAAGAATTGTGCAGGCACATCTGTTTTAAGCAAATATTTAAAAAAAACTGTCACTCCAGTTTCCTCCCACATTAAAAAAATATTCATACCGTGAAATTTTGATACCGATAATTCCTCATTACAGGCAAATACAAAAATATTATTTTGAGATAAAAGATGTGTGTTTTCTTCAGGCACTCCAGTTTCCTCCCACATTAAACAAATATTCATACCGTGACGATATAACGCCGTCAAATTTTGATAGCGATAATTCCTCATTACAGGCAAGTACAAAAGTGTGTGTGATGTTTTTATCGTCATTTTAAAAAAATAATGCAATTGTCTCTTGCTCTCTGTCCTTGCAGGGCTTGTGATGCTGGATGGTTTTGTTTATGCTGTGGGCGGTTGGGAAGGACGCTACCGTCTGGCCTCAGTGGAGTGCTACAACCCTCACACCAACTCCTGGCAGTTCACAGAATCCGTCAAGATGGCCGTCACCAGCCCTGCTGTGGTGGCCCTCGACGGTCTGCTCTACGTTACTGGTAATGGGAAGGAATGATCATACTTTGGGGCCTGGGGTGTTTACTCAACTGCAGGCATCTGGTTGGAGAAAGGAGTGTATTTGTAACACATCTTTTACTAGTAATGTTATAACATTGGTAGTCGGCATGTGTTTGAGTCTATACCAGGGGTCACCAACGCGGTGCCCGCGGGCACCAGGTAGCCCGTAAGGACCAGATGAGTAGCCCGCCGGCCTGTTCTAAAAATAGCTCAAATAGCAGCACTTACCAGTGAGCTGCCTCTATTTTTTAAATTGTATTTATTTACTAGCAAGCTGGTCTCGCTTTGCCCAACATTTTTAATTCTAAGAGAGACAAAACTCAAATAGAATTTGAAAATCCAAGAAAATATTTTAAAGACTTGGTCGTCACTTGTTTGAATAAATTCATAATTTTTTTTACTTTGCTTCTTATAACTTTGAGAGACAATTTTAGAGAAAAAATACAACCTTAAAAATGATTTTAGGATTTTTAAACACATATACCTTTTTACCTTTTGAATTCCTTCCTCTTCTTTCCTGACAATTTAAATCAATGTTCAAGTAAATTTATTTATTTTATTGTAAAGAATAATAAATACATTTTAATGTAATTCTTCATTTTAGCTTCTGTTTTTTCGACAAAGAATATTTGTGAAATATTTTTCAAACTTATTATGATTAAAATTCAAAAAAATTATTCTGGCAAATCTAGAAAACCTGTAGAATCAAATTTAAATCTTATTTCAAAGTCTTTTAAATTTCTTTTAAAATTTTTGTTCTGGAAAATCTAGAAGAAATAACGATTTGTCTTTGTTAGAAATATAGCTTGGTCCAATTTGTTATATATTCTAACAAAGTGCAGATTGGATTTTAACCTATTCAAAACATGTCATCAAAATTCTATAATTAATCTTAATCAGGAAAAATTACTAATGATGTTCAAAAATTCTTTTTTTAAGTTTTTCTCTTTTTTTCAGTTGAATTTTGAATTTTAAAGAGTCGAAATTGAAGATAAACTGTTTCAAAATTTAATTGTCATTTTTTTCGTGTTTTCTCCTCTTTTAAACCGTTCAATTAAGTGTAAATATCATTAATTATTAATAATAACATAGAGTTAAAGGTAAATTGAGCAAATTGGCTATTTCTGGCAATTTATTTAAGTGTGTATCAAACTGGTAGCCCTTCGCATTAATCACTACCCAAGAAGTAGCTCTTGCTTTCAAAAAGGTTGGTGACCCCTGGGCTATACCCATCAACTTTTGGAGTTGTTTGTTCCCCAATTAGGCGACACTCATGTTTTTTTTCTTTATTGCATCTACAAACCCCGTTTCCATATGAGTTGGGAAATTGTGTTAGATGTAAATATAAACGGAATACAATTATTTGCAAATCCTTTTCAAGCCATATTCAGTTGAATATGCTACAAAGACAACATATTTGATGTTCAAACTGATAAACTTTTTTTTTTTTGCAAATAATCATTAACTTTAGAATTTGATGCCAGCAACATGTGACAAAGAAGTTGGGAAAGGTGGCAATAAATACTGATAAAGTTGAGGAATGCTCATCAAACACTTATTTGGAACATCCCACAGGTGTGCGGGCTAATTGGGAACAGGTGGGTGCCATGATTGGGTATAAAAACAGCTTCCCAAAAAATGCTCAGTCATTCACAAGAAAGGATGGGGCGAGGTACACCCCTTTGTCCACAACTGCGTGAGCAAATAGTCAAACAGTTTAAGAACAACGTTTCTCAAAGTGCAATTGCAAGAAATTTAGGGATTTCAACATCTACGGTCAATAATATCATCAAAAGGTTCAGAGAATCTGGAGAAATCACTCCACGTAAGCGGCATGGCCGGAAACCAACATGGAATGACCGTGACCTTCGATCCCTCAGACTGCACTGTATCAAAAACCGACATCAATCTCTAAAGGATATCACCACATGGGCTCAGGAACACTTCAGAAAACCACTGTCAGTAACTACAGTTGGTCGCTACATCTGTAAGTGCAAGTTAAAGCTCTACTATGCAAAGCGAAAGCCATTTATCAACAACACCCAGAAACGCCGCCGGCTTTTCTGGGCCCGAGATCATCTAAGATGGACTCATGCAAAGTGGAAAAGTGTTCTGTGGTCTGACGAGTCCACATTTCAAATTGTTTTTGGAAATATTCGACATCGTGTCATCCGGACCAGAGGGGAAGCGAACCATCCAGACTGTTATCGACGCAAAGTTCAAAAGCCAGCATGTGTGATGGTATGGGGGTGTATTAGTGCCCAAGACATGGGTAACTTACACATCTGTGAAGACACCGTTAATGCTGAAAGGTACATACAGGTTTTATGCTGCCATCTAAGCGCCGTCTTTTTCATGGACGCCCCTGCTTATTTCAGCAAGACGATGCCAAGCCACATTCAGCACGTGTTACAACAGCGTGACTTCGTAAAAAAAGAGTGCGGGTACTTTCCTGGCCCGCCTGCAGTCCAGACCTGTCCCCCATTGAAAATGTGTGGCGCATTATGAAGCGTAAAATACGACAGCGGAGACCCCGGACTGTTGAACGACTGAAGCTCTACATAAAACAAGAATGGGAAAGAATTCCACTTTCAAAGCTTCAACAATTACTTTCCTCAGTTCCCAATCGTTTATTGCAGGGGTCACCAACGCGGTGCCCGCGGGCACCAGGTAGCCCGTAAGGACCAGATGAGTAGCCCGCGGGCCTGTTCTAAAAATAGCTCAAATAGCAGCACTTACCAGTGAGCTGCCTCTATTTTTTAAATTGTATTTATTTACTAGCAAGCTGGTCTCGCTTTGCCCGACATTTTTAATTCTAAGAAAGACAAAACTCAAATAAAATGTGAAAATCCAAGAAAATATTTTAAAGACTTGGTCTTCACTTGTTTAAATAAATTCATAATTTTTTTTACTTTGCTTCTTATAACTTTTGAGAGACAATTTTAGAGAAAAAATACAACCTTAAAAATGATTTTAGGATTTTTAAACACATATACCTTTTTACCTTTTAAATTCCTTCCTCTTCTTTACTGACAATTTAAATCAATGTTCAAGTAAATTTATTTTTTTTATTGTAAAGAATGATAAATACATTTAAATTTAATTCTTCATTTTAACTTCTGTTTTTACGACAAAGAATATTTGTGAAATATTTCTTCAAACTTATTATAATTAAAATTCAAAAAAATTATTCCGGCAAATCTAGAAAATCTGTAGAATCAAATTTAAATCTTATTTCAAAGTCTTTTGAATTTCTTTAAAAAAAATTTGTCCTGGAAAATCTAGAAGAAATAATGATTTGTCTTTGTTAGAAATATAGCTTGGTCCAATTTGTTATATATTCTAACAAAGTGCAGATTGGATTTTAACCTATTTAAAACATGTCATCCAAATTCTAAAATTAATCTTAATCAGGAAAAAGTAGTAATGATGTTCTATAAATTATTTTTTTAATTTTTTCAAAAAGATTCGAATTAGCTAGTTTTTTTCTTCTTTTTTTCGGTTGAATTTTGAATTTTAAAGAGTCGAAATTGAAGATAAACTATGTTTCAAAATTTAATTGTCATTTTTTTCGTGTTTTCTCCTCTTTTAAACCGTTCAATTAAGTGTAAATATCATTAATTATTAATAATAACATAGAGTTAAAGGTAAATTGAGCAAATTGGCTATTTCTGGCAATTTATTTAAGTGTGTATCAAACTGGTAGCCCTTCGCATTAATCACTACCCAAGAAGTAGCTCTTGGTTGGTGACTCCTGGTTTATTGAGTGTTGTTAAAAGAAAAGGCCATGTAACACAGTGGTGAACATGCCCTTTCCCAACTACTTTGTCACGTGTTGCAGCCATGAATCAATCAATCAATCAATGTTTATTTATATAGCCCTAAATCACAAGTGTCTCAAAGGGCTGTACAAGCCACATCGACATCCTCGGTACAGAGCCCACATACGAAATGAAATTCTAAGTTAATTATTATTTGCAAAAAAAAATAAAGTTTATGAGTTTGAACATCAAATATGTTGTCTTTGTAGTGCATTCAACTGAATATGGGTTGAAAAGGATTTGCAAATAATTGTATTCCGTTTACATTTACATCTAACACAATTTCCCAACTCATATGGAAACGGGGTTTGTATTATAGTGGAGGCCATTATGTGAGAAAATGACTCACTTAAGAAGGTTCTGAAAGATGCCTTTTTTTCTTTCCTTTTTTTCATGCAGGTGGAGCAGTTCTGGAGGACGGCGACGGCACAGATCTCACACAGGTGTACGACCCTAAAACCGCCACATGGACGGAAGTTTCCGCAATGCAGATTCCTCGTTCTGGTTCAGCAGCTTGTACGCTAAAAGGAAAGATTTATGTTATAGGTAATTTCCTCTTTAACATCTTCCCAATATGGATACAAATCAAGGTACTTTAGCAGGCCTGGGCAAAATACATGCGGCCTGTGAAGATTTTCAAACCGGCCCGCCGGACGTTCTACATAATTTTTTTAGACCTTTAACATCAAAAGTGTATTTGCCATTATGATGTGCAGTTTTAAATGACTAAGTCTTGAACTATACAAAGTATTTCAATGGTCGAAATCTGCACTTTTGAGTGTTATAGGAGTTATTTCAAGTTAAAGTCTCAATGATTGTCACACACACTAGGTGTGGTGAAATTACCCTCTGCATTTGACCCATCCCCATGTGGGGATGGGTCAAATGCGGGGGGCGTGGTTATTTACAGCTAGAATTCACCAACTCGAGTATTTCATATATATATATATATATATATATATATATATTTTATTTTATTTTATTTTATTTACATAGAAAAAAAAATAAAATACTTGAATTTCAGTGTTCCGGTGGCTATCCATTAGATGGCAGTATTGTCCTGTTTAACTTCTCCGTTCATGATGAGTATATCATTTCGGCCACCGTGTTCAATGCAGAAGTCTGTTCTACAAAATTTACAGGCGACATACACCTTCCCCTTCGAACTGTCCTGGATGAACTGAAATTCTTGTTTCCATTCGTTTTGGAACTTGCAAGCGTATTTCTTCATCTTGCTCGTCGACGGCGTCGCCATGTCTGTAATTTCCTCGTTCTTCTGCTTCGTCTCCTTGTTGTGTGCGCAGTTGTGCGCTCTACTCTCTAAAAGCCCTGGATGTTATGACATTGGGCAGGCAAGCTGTTTATATTGTGGGAAAGCGGACGTGAGAACAGGCTGTCCCCACTCAGGTCCGCATTGAGCTGGAGGGGGCGTGGCCTCCAGCTCCGGCTGAATACCGGGAGTTTGTCGGGAGAAAATCTCTGTTGGGAGAGGCGCTGAATACCGGGATTCTCCCGCTAAAAACGGGAGGGTTGGCAAGTATGCTATAGCCACATGACCATTTTTGTTTTATGGTAGGTGGCTGGCACGCCTCAAAGGAAAACACAGACAAGGTGGAGTGTTACAACCCGAAGACAAACCAGTGGACCATGTGCTCCGCCATGAAAGAACGACGCTACCGGCCCGGTGCTACCGTGCTGGATGGAAAGATCTACGTCCTGGGAGGAGAGGAAGGATGGGACCGGTAAGAAAGAAGTACTCTGCAGTCCGTCTGAGTGAAGGTGCAACTTTGATCCCCTCTAGATACCACGACACCATCGAGAGCTTCTGTGACATAACGGACACGTGGGAAATAGTCGGGGAGTTGCCCAGCAGTCGCAGCTGGCTCAGCTGTGTGTCGCTCCTGCTGAGGAAGGACATCAGCTGCAACATCTGCCCCAGTAAGCCAAACGACAAGTAAATGAGACAGACACAGCGCCACAAAGCTCAGAGCTGTATTTTTCTATCCTTATATTTATTTGTGCATAACTGTAAGAATGACTCAATGCTGAATTGTTGCTGTTTGGGCCAAAGATTTAAATTGTGAATATTTTTTTAAAAAGTACCTGTGTTTGTATGAAACATGTTTGTTAATTGTTTTTGCCACGCTTTTGTTTTGCAATTGGTGTCCATAATGTTAAATAGAAATGACTAATAAAAATGTTTAAATTATATTAAATGCCCATTATTACTTTGTTTGCTATTTAATGGCATGGAAGTCTACACTTCAAATTAATCTTAATTAGGATTTATTCATAAAAAAATAAGTATTTGTGTTGGTGTTTTAACATAGACATGTTACAAGTAGACGCAGCATTGGCTGCTGTAACGCGAGAAATTGGGCCGCCATCTTGAAGTGGTGATGAGGAGCCGGCGAGCAGCCTAAACTGACAGTGTACAGGTAGAAAACAAAGATGGTGTTCAGCGTTTTCCTGCTCAAATGAGCGGACTGTTGAAAATAGGAATCGGGGGATTACATTTCACAAGTAAGATTTAACAGTAACGTACTATTAGTTGTATTTTGTGAAAAGAATATTACCACAGAGTTGAGAAGGAGCAAAAATCTTCAATAGTACTGAAATCCTAGCCGCTAGCAAACAAGAGTATGACCTTAATAGAATTGCTTGTCAATGAAATTAATTGCATTTGAAAATGTCATACTTGAATAACAAAGTTGAAATAAGAAAAGTTTACGTTTGTTTAAGTATTTGGCAGACGCTTTTATCCAAAGCGACATACATTAAAAAAAAATACATATAAAACAATCACTGTAAACCTTATCATTTAAGGGAAGAATTTAATAGAAAATATCAATACAAAGTGTCAAGAAAGAATAAACTCTCTACTGCTGCAGCAACAGAGATACAGTCTATAGGTCCATAAACTATATAGATATCTAATGTTTATGTAGTATGTGTATATATAACCTAATCATATTGTTTATTCAATTTAAAAATAGCTGACCCTTCTCTGGGATTATATTCCCAGTTTTGATCTGGGACGTCTGGTCACTTATAGCATATAAGAATATTCTATTACTGTTAAGCAAACTATGAATAATAAAACATGTGTCCTTTATCATAGCTACACGTATGACAAAAAAAGCGCGTGAAAATCAGTGGTATTCACTGAGGTAAGATGAATTAAATGTTCATTGCTCCTGCCAAATGAATTGCACTGAGTGGAGCGGATCACCACTCCAAGATGGCGGCCCCGCGTCTCGTCAGCGCCGGTAGGCAGTAGCGCTCCATGCTGTGTACCCTTAGAACATGTCTATGTTTTCTAATGTGACACTGCGAGTGTCTGGAAGCCGCAGTGGATTGTGGGTACATCGTCACTCCGCCATATTAGTCCGACACCGGCTGGAGGAGTTTGCAGTCATGAGAGGAATTCGTTCCTTCAACAACCTCTCTGTGAGTCTAAGGTTATCTAGTTCTTGCGAATGTATAATTGTCCCGATTTATAACTAGTTTTAGGCTTCCAACTTCAAACGTGAACTTGCATTTAGTTGTCGTTAGCCTCTCGGCTAGCGTGCTAGCTGGCTAATAAAATGTCTGTAATCCTAATAGAGATATGTAATATATACAACCATGCCTGTTTAACTATTCTTATAACATGTTTTAATTTACATTTACTTATTTGTAGCGTGGTTTGTAAGCACTAACCAAGCTCGGCGCCATTTGAAGGTCACATTCGAACGAGTGCAACCTTTTTTGAAAGGGACAAGCGGTAGAAAATTGATGGATGGAGGGAAAATACCACCAGAAACGTGTTTCAATCTATTTTTATACACCATGCAATCCACTTTATTTGTATAGCACATTTAAACAAAAATGTTTTCAAAGTGCTGCACAACAATATTAAAAACAATATTCAAATATTATCCTTAGCTCCACCAATGACTGAATAAAAACATAAATATAAAAATAAATATGATTAAAAACCAATTAAAACAATAAATAAAACATCTAAATTACACAACTCACGTAGTGTTAAAAGCCAGAGAATAAAAGTGGGTCTTAAAAACAATATTCAAATATTATCCTAAGCTCCACCAATGACTGAATAAAACCAAAAAATAAATATGATTAAAAACGATTTTAAAGGTTAAAACCAATGAAAACAATAATAAATAAAAAAGTTTGGCCATTTTGAGCGTTTAATTGACCCCACAAATGTGATGCTCCAGAAACTCAATCTGCTCAAAGGAAGGTCAGTTTTGTAGCTTCTGTAACGAGCTAAAGTGTTTTCAGATGTGTGAACATGATTGCACAAGGGTTTTCTAATCATCAATTAGCCTTCTGAGCCAATGAGCAAACACATTGTACCATTAGAACACTGGAGTGATAGTTGCTGGAAATGGGCCTCTATACACCTATGTAGATATTGCACCAAAAAGCAGACATTTGCAGCTAGAATAGTCATTTACCACATTAGCAATGTATAGAGTGTATTTCTTTCAAGTTAAGACTAGTTTAAAGTTATTGCCATTGAAAAGTACAGTGCTTTTCCTTCAAAAATAAGGATGTCACCCCAAACTTTTGAAAGGTAGTGTATGTATATATGTATATATATATATGTATATATATATTTACATGTATGTGTGTGTAAATATATATATGTATCTGTTTATATTTTATTTCTGATTATTATTATTATTAATGTATTATTATTTATTTTCTTTTATTCTTTGTTTATTTAATCGATGTATTTGTAGATATTACTTTGTTGTTTTTTTTTGTTTCCTTCTTTTTTGGGGGGGGGGGTGGTATGGGTGGGATATAAACAAAAATATTTTGACATTTAGGGCAGACAATAGATATATGATTTATGTGAATATGATGTAATGGATAGGAATGTCTGATGCTGGATGTCAATAAAAATTTTTTTTTAAAAAAATCTAAATTTAAAAACACAGAGGACCACACAACTCACTTAGTGTTAAAAGCCAGAGAATAAAAGTGGGTCTTAAGACGAGACTTAAAACACTGCACTGTGGGCGCAATTAGAACAATTGAACACTCAAGGGTACAATGCTCTTTTCTTTCACAGGAAAGAGTCATTCGTATCATTTTTACAGTAGGATGTAGAGACCACACAAATCCACTCTTCATTAGGGCAGGACTATTAATACTAAAAGACATTGTAGAATTGCATCCTCTATTAGTGATGTTCAAAGCTAGAAATAAAGTTCTTCCGAAGGACTTGCAAAAGTTATTTGTGTTCACGTCTGAAGATGAGAACCACAGAAGGCCGTATGATTTTTAAACATCCAAGAGTGCGAACAAATTTGAAACAAATGTGCTTGTCTGTTGCTGGTGTGAAAGCATGGAATTCTCTAAAGACAAACTTAAGTTGCAAGAATATCTTTGAATTTAAAAAGAGTTACGAAAAGAGACAACTGGAATGACGTGTCATTGTGGAAATGCTTAAACGAAAATTAAAAAGTATGTTGGTGGAGGGAACAGTTATAAAGTAATCTAAAATAATTTGTGTTAAAAAGGGGGCAGCTAAATATAAGAATAGTATTCTTCCATCTGCTCCTTTCTGATCATGGAAATGTATAAGAAACAAAAAACAATGAAAGTGTCAACTGTACGTGGCTTGTATGTATGCATTTTCATGAAAAGAATAAAAAGAAATGAAATGAAATGATGATGAATGAAGGGGGATGCTTGTTTGGCAGCACTATGAGGTCACCCTTTCCTGTACTGGAGCCTTATTTTGGAAGGAGGCGATAGAATATATTTACTGTAGGTCAATAAATCACAAACGCATCATTCTGTCTACATGTACTCGCAAAAAGAAATGGCATTTTCCGTTTGTAGCATTGAAACAGTTCAGATTGCTCATGCCGTATTTGCAGAAACGGGGCTATGCTGCTGCCAGACGAAGTGAACCCCTGACTCAGCACTTTGATGCTACCCGCAAGCCCTCACCAGCACCACCGACCCCTCCTCAACATGTCCAGGTGGGTGATGCTTTAGTTAGCTTGCCGTCTATTCCCCGCATCAGTCTAAACAACAACTTTCTTTGTGTCAGGTGTCCAAGCTCCCAAATGGTCTGGTGATAATGTCCTTGGAGAACTACTCACCCATGTCCACCGTGGGGGTGTTTGTGAAAGCAGGGAGTCGCTATGAGACCGTGGAAAACCAGGGTGTGTCTCATGTGCTGCGGCTGGCTGCAAACCTGGTAAATTGTGATTTATGTGTATCCTCACAGGATGCCTTATTAGTTACATGGTATGGTTGTAACGATAGATAATAATAATAGATTTTATTTGTAAAAGCACTTTACATTAAGCAAACAACCTCAAAGTGCTACAGTGCATTTAAAAAAACAAAAACAAAACAACGCTAGAACCACAAATAGCTGCCCACAACAAGTAAAATAAATAGTAAAAACTAGAACAGCCTAATGGCTAGAACTAGCACACATATATCTAAAAAACGGCTTTTTTAAAAAAAAGACAGGTTTTTAAGCCTTTTTTAAAAACATCCACAGTCTGTGGTACCCTCAGGTGGTCAGGGAGAGCGTTCCACAGACTGGGAGCAGAAAGCCCGGTCTCCCATAGTTCGGAGCTTTGTCGTTGGAGGAGGTTAGCCTGTCCGGAGCGGAGGTGTCGTGTGGAGGATTTGGGGGTGAGCAGTTCTTTGAGGTAGAGGGGGGCATTTCCATGGAGGCACTGGTGAGTTGGTAGGGAGACTTTGTATTCAATCCTGAGTGGAACAGGAACCCAGTGAAGGGATTTGAGAACCAGTGTGATGTGGTGGTATTTCCGCACTCTCATCAGGATCCTAGCAGCACTATTTTGTAAGTACTGCAGCTTCTGGATGTTCTTGCTGGGGATCCCCACAAGAAGTGAGTTGCAGTAGTCTAGATCATTTTATACTCCCAAGATTCAAGTGTATCGATCTGTGCTCTGCTAGTTGGCCTTCCAGAAGATATATATCGATATAACATAAAAAAAGATCATTGATTTTATCAGTACTAGAAAAGTAAACACTGGCTTTAAAAACTTTACACTTTATATAATGTTGTTCTTGGAACTTTTATATCAATAAAGACGTTACGCGTTACACAAGCCTGTCGTCCATCTGTGATGTAATTGCCAAGCGCTATCAGCCATCACAACATATAGCAGGTACCGGAAGAGAAGCAGGCGAATGAGAAATAAGCAATACACAATTGCAGTATGGTTGTACGGTATACCGGTACTAGTATAGTATCGCGGTACTCTAACCACTAGGCCACTGAGTATTATTTTATGGGAGTGCATTGAAACCAAGAAATGTCGCAAAACAAGGACCGTCCGTATTTGTTATTCCACTTCATCTATCCAATTGGACATTTTGAAACAGACATTCCTTGTATTCCTTGTGTGTTTTGTAGACTACTAAAGGTGGCTCTGCCTTCAAGATCTGCCGCAGTGTGGAAGCTCTGGGAGGCAGTCTGAAGTGAGTGACTTAAGTAACTAAATGTAATGGCTGAATAAATATAGCAGTCCGTTCTGTGACGCTTGATACATCTTGGCTGAAATTGAAACTGCCACCATCGAATGCATAGAGAAGTTCAGCTCTGTATAATACCATTTTTAGAAAGTAAAAGTACTCAACATTTTTCAAGACTGGCGACAGACTTAAGTGTGTATTTATTTAACGTCTGCTTGGAAAAAATTCCTGTATGTATGGCATTGATAATTAAAGTCTATTACACATATAACTTAGAGCAGCTAGAGGGATTATTGTTATTATCACACGTATGCCTTTGCCATACCCTTCTGTGGTGACAATCACAAAAAAGCTAAAGCGTAAAGTAAGTCCACTGGTTGAAATTGTTTGGGCAGTTGGACTTTGGAAGATGATATCGCAAATGACTGGATATATGAACAAAATGAATGGTTGTAAGTGTAATCACACACACAAATCTTGTTGTCCTTTGCTTTCCTGTAGTGTAACATCATCCAGGGAAGCTATGGCCTACACTACAGACTGCTTAAGAGATCACCTGTGAGTTGATACTTTTGCAATGTTATCGATGAGTGTTACTAGCACAGGATTTCCTGGTTGGATAACATCCTGTGTCTTGACTTGAATATCTGTGTGTGTGTGATAAGAGATCAAATATTTGAGCATTTGGTCAACGTGACCACGGCTCAGGAGTTCAGGCCTTGGGAAGTGGACGACCTGACATCCAGGGTGAATATTGACAGAGCTTTGGCTCAGCAGTCTCCTCAAATAGGTTGGTACCAGCGTTTCCCCTAATCAGCTGGAAATGATGTCTAAAGCACTTTGGCGTCCCACGTTTACACTAAAATGTAAGTCTTTGTTCATATTTTTCTGCAGGTTTGTTAGAGAAGTTGCATGAAGCGGCGTACAAAAACGCCCTGTCCAACTCTTTGTACTGCCCCGACTACATGATTGGCCGCGTTTCTCCGGAAAAAGTATGGATCTGCACTTTTTCTTAACTGTAAAAGACCACACGCTGGCTTCCATCTGGAATTGACCATCATGTTGTTTTCCACCCGTAGCTGCAGTTATTTGTCGAAGACCATTTCACTTCTAGCAGGATGGCTCTTGTCGGACTTGGTAAGTGTCATTTTGTTATGAATACATTTGAACAGTTTATTTTCCTGTCCAACATTGTTAACGTAGCATATTTTCCTGTTTGCATTTAGGTGTAACGCACTCTGTAATGCGGCAACTGGGCGAGGGGCTCATGAGTGTCCGCAGTGGGGCCGGAGCTCCTGAGACTACGGCAGTTTACCGTGGAGGTAAAGATTTCACTCATGACAACTGTTCTGTTTGACCTGCTCTCTATACATCCCGCTTTCGAGCAGATAGTTTTACGGGTCCTGAACAGGAACGGCGAGCAGTCGTAAACAACATCGAATCAATTCCGTCACCTGTGGTTTGGAAACTGATGTAATGTGTGGAAATCTGTGAATCCCACAAAGCTGCAGCTCTTCTTAGATTGTTTTTAACTGTGTTTTTTGTAGTCCATTGCAAGAAAAGAAACTTAGTGTGAGGACAATCTTATGTAAATGAACTACCATATTTTCCAGACTATAAGGTGCACTCAAAATCCTTTCATTTTCTCAAAAATCGACAGTGCGCCTTTATAACCCGGTGCGCCTAATGTACGGAATAATTCTGGTTGTGCTTACCGACCTTGAAGCAATTTTATATGGTACATGGTGTAATGATAAGTGTGACCAGTAGATGGGAGTCACACATAAGAGATAGTTTAGACTACAATATAAAAGTAAACCACACAAAAACTTTAAATGTTCCATTGAAAATATAGAACATTACACACGGCACTCAAAAATCTGTCAAAATGTTTTAGTATGACTTTGAAGGCGCACCGCTTGATGGATTGTTGGCCCATTACGACTACCGTAGTCAGAGATACAAGTATTATGGTGTGTGTATAAGGACCGCAAAATGGCACCCTTTGACAGACATATTATTAGGGATGATGTTTGATAAGAAATTATCGAGTTCGAGCCTATTCCTTATCGATTCTCTTATCGAGTCCAGATAGGTTGTTGTATATGTATATTTGGTTTAACAAAAGCTCACTTTTATTGTATAAGAAAAAAATAAAATCTAATAAATAAACAAATATTGACTGTTACCCCCCTAAAAAAATTAAATAAGATAAATACATATTGACTGTTGTAACCCAAAGTATATTAAATGGGATTTTTCAGAAAAACAAATATATACAGTAACACAAAAACAACCAGTCTCTGTGATCACTATAGGTGTATAAATAATAATATAGTGTTAAATAAAATCAGTCCCTTGGGCACAAAACTTAAAATAATACAGCTCTCCAAAAAGTGCACTTCTGCTGCTATTGGAACATAACTGTTTGTTATGATGCTTTGACACGTTTGCACTTTATTTCTTTATTGAAAGAAAATTCTATGAAGAGAAAATTTGTTTGCAAATGTGGTTACAATGCTAAAAAATGAAAAGTTAAAGCTAAAAAAGAAATACACTTTATTGAGTTAAAATCTTTCTTTATAGGGGAAAAGATGTGATGTTATGAGCTAGGGAAAATAACAACTACACTACCCAGCATGCAACGGCAGTGACGAGCGTGCGCGGTAGCCCCGAAAAGTGTTGTTGCATGTCACCACCGGCAGCTGAGAATGAGGTTATGAGCACGCTGTGAAAGTAAACGTCAAGAACTCAGCCAACACGCCTCGTCTGCATTATTTATAATTAGACAGACAACACATAAGTGTGATTTTGTTTTGTTTACAAGGAAAGAAAAACAAAAGTTAAAGAAGGGAGATGTCATATGTATGTATGTGCTGCGGTTGCTTTAAGTTGCGACAACTGCCGTAAAGGAGGTGCGTTGCTAGCCTGGTTGCTATGTTTCCGGTTGGTCGTAAAAGTGTTGGTCATGTGTTTGTACCCTGCTCAAATCTCTCAGTAAAGTTATTCATTGGATTATAGCTTTTGTTTTGAACTTTATTACACCTTGGAGCGCGGTCCATTGTTTTCCCTGCTTTCCCTATCTGCGCCTAATGACTGAGCTACGTGACGTCCCGTCCCGGGACGGTATTCGTTCCGAGGGATTCGAATAAAGAACCAACTCTTTTTCTTTACTATAGTGGTCTCGATAACGGGTACCGGTTCTCAAAAAGGGATGCGAGTCCGAGGACTCGGTTCTTTTCTTATCGAACAACCGGGAAAACCGGTTTCGAGTATCATCCCTACATATTATCTGGTGTTTTGTGTCACAATATTATGCAAAACCAACTTTTCTTACTTTCTGGTACCTGCTGATCTGTATTTGGGATCTGCGTAAGTCCTGAAAATTTGCGCACGTCCGTGCCGACACCGTAGTCGATAAGCTTGGTTGTGGCTTGTGCAGGCGTTTGAGACACTCGTGATTTAAGGATATATAAATAAACTGATTGATTGATTTCCTGCAGCTTACATTGAATTTTGTTGAGTAATTTCACACTTCAGGGGCCGTACTTATCAAGCTTCTTAGAGTGCCATTTTACACTTAAGTCCTGAGAATTTGCAAAATTTAGTCCTACTCTCAAACTTAAGAATAAAAGCTTTTTATCAACGTTCTTAAATCTAAGAATCACTCCTACTCTCCACGATATTTAAGAGACCTTCAGAGGTGTCTTAAGTGGTTAGGAGTTGCCAGCAGGGGATGGCACTGAGGCGAGAGAGACGTGCGCGAACGTTCAGGGAACGGAACAATGTTTTTTTTTTTTTAATGACGAGCAGCTGATCAAACGGTATCGTTTAGACAGAGCAGATATTATTTTTGTCACAGATTTAATACTTTTCGATTCCTTGTTGATTTCTGCATGTGTCTGCAGTGGGCTAGTATATATAGAGCCACCCACACCAGTTTCAAATTAGTTGCCTAATTAATGAATTGGAAAGAAAATGTTATGACAGTAGCGTATGTGTGTGGCCGTGAGGTGAGTGACGTCAGTGAGTGTGTGGGCGAGAGAAGAGAGGGAGCGGTAGCGTGAGTGCCGGCGGGGACTAGTTTGTTTTGTATTATTTTGTAGTTTATTGTCAAAATATACACTCCCATTGTCCACTTAAATATTTCCAAGATATTTCTTTTTTCTTAGACAAGGGATTCCCTTCCGTGATTGGTCATTTCTATAGACACAGAAATTACGTCACCTAAAATTGCGTTTACGGCACATAGTAATGTCGTAATTCAGCTCTGAGTGTGACACTTAAGATTCAGTCCTACACTTCGCTGAAAGTGTGAGTAAGAGGCTTGATAACTAACTTTTAAGTGCAGCTTTCAGCGAAGAATTTATTTACTCTTAAGTCAACTCTCAGCAGACTTCTTAGGAGTAATTCTAAGAAGCTTGATAAGTACGGCCCCAGGTAGCCTAATATTTGTTTTTAATCAAAAGTAGTTAAAAAGCTATTTGTCCGTCATTTGTCTTATTTAACAGTTGTCCCTTTTTTCCCCCCGCACATTTGATTTCATTTTGTAGGGGAGCTTCGTATGCAGAACAATGACTCCCTGGTTCACGCGCTGGTTGTCAGCCAAGGTGGCGTGATGGCCGGCGCAGAGGCGAACGCATTTGTGGTGCTGCAAAGGATCCTGGGAGCTGGGCCGCATGTAAAGCGAGGTGCCAACGTTACCAGCAAGCTGAGTCGGGGTATTGCTGAAGCAACCACACAGCCTTTTGATGTAAGGAAAAAAACTGATCCAGCTTTTTTCTTTGACGACTCTTAGTAACATTTTTGTTTATTTTTCTTCGAGGCCTCAACCTTCAACACTTCATACTCTGACTCCGGTCTGTTTGGGATCTACACCATCTCACAAGCTCATGCTGCCGGAGACGTGAGTCCTTTTTATTTAAATCAACTTTGCGTGTGGTGCAAGTCCCCAACACTTGTGTGCCGTAACCTCGTACTAGGTGATCAGAGCTGCTGTTGCGCAAATAAAAGGTGTGGCTGAGGGCAACGTGTCTGCAGAGGACATCACCAGGGCAAAGTGAGTTCACTACAGGATGATTGTTTTTGCCAGAGATGCTCAATGAGGGTGCTCATCTTTCTGTGTAGGACTCAGGCTAAATGTGAATATCTGATGTCAATTGAGAGTTCTGAGAGTCTGATGGAGGAGATGGGTGCTCAAGCTCTGACAACTGCAGCGTACCAGCCTCCTGAGGCGGTTCTCCAGGCTATTGACGCCATCACCCAGGAGGATGTGGTCAAGGTGTCCTGTCTTTATTGCTAGCTAATAACTTCCGTATTTTTCGGACTATAAGTCGCAGTTTTTTTCATAGTTTTGCCGGGGGTGCGACTTATACTCAGGAGCGACTAGGGATGATTGTTTGATAAGGAATTATCGAGTTCGAGCCTATTATCGAATCCTCTTATCGAACCGATTCCTTATCGATTCTCTTATGGAGTCCAGATAGGTTGTTGTATATGGAAAAAAACACACAATATTTGGTTTAACAAAAGCTCACTTTTATTATACAATAAAAAAATAAAATCTAATAAATAAATAAATATTGACTGTTACCCACCTAAAAAAATAAAATAAAATAAATAAATATTGACTGTTGTTACCCAAAGTATATTAAGTGGGATTTTTCAGAGAAACAAATATATACAGTAACACAAAAACAAGCTGTCTCTGTGATCACTATAGGTGTATAAATAATAATATAGTGTTAAATAAAATCAGTCCCTTGGGCACAAAACTGAAAATAATACAGCTCTCCAAAAAGTGCACTTCTGCTGCTATTGGAACATAACTGTTTGTTATGATGCTTTGACATTTTTGCACTTTATTTTTATTTTTATTGAAAGAACATTCTATGAAGAGAAAAGTTCTTTGCAAATGTGGTTACAATGCTAAAAAATGAAAAGTTAAAGCTAAAAAAAGAAATACACTTTATTGAGTTAACATTATTTCTTTATGGGGGGAAAATGTTATGAGCTAGAGAATATAACAACTACACTACCCAGCATGCAACGGGAGTTACGAGCATGCGCGGAGCCCCCCCGAAAAGTGTTGCATGTTGCCACGCTGTGAAAGTAAACGTCAAGAACTCAGCCAACACGCCTCGTCTGCATTATTTATAATTAGACAGACAACACATCTACAGTGTGATTTTGTTTTGTTTACAAGGAAAGAAAAACAAAAGTTAAAAAAGGGAGATATGTTGTATATATATGTATGTGCTGCGGTTGTTTTAAGAACGTTGCGACAGCTGCCGTAAAGGAGGTGCGTTGCTAGCCTGGTTGCTATGTTTCCGGTTGGTTGTAAAAGTGTTGGTCATGTGTTTTACCCTGCTCAAATCTCTCAGTAAAGTTATTCGATGGATTATAGCTTTTGTTTTGAACTTTATTACACCTTGGAGCACTTTTTCCCATCCATTGTTTTCCTGCTTTCGCTATCTGCGCCTAATGACTGAGCTACGTGACGTCATTTCTTGTGATGTCCCACGGAGCATTTCTGGTCGGGACGGTATTCGAATAAAGAATCAACTCTTTTCCTTTACTATAGTGGTCTCGATAACGGGTACCGGTTCTCAAAAAGGGATTCGAGTCCGAGGACTCGGTTCTTTTCTTATCAAACAACCGGGAAAACTGGTTTCGAGTATCATCCCTAGGAGCGACTTATGTGTGAAATGATGAACACATTAGCGTAAAATATCAAATAATATTATTGATCTCATTCACGTAAGAGACTAGACGTATAAGATTTCATGGGATTTAGCGATTAGGAGTGACAGATTGTTTGGTAAACGTATAGCATGTTCTATATGTTATAGTTATTTGAATGACTTACCATAATATGTTACGTTAACATACCAGGCACCTTCTCAGTTGGTTATTTATGCCTCATATAACGTACACTTATTCAGCCTGTTGTTCACTATTCTTTAGACATTTTAAATTGCCTTTCTAATGTCTATTCTTGGTGTTGGCTTTTATCAAATACATTTCCCCCAAAAATGCGACCTATACCCCAGTGCGACTTATATATGTTTTTTTCCTTCTTTATTATGCATTTTCGGCCGGTACGACTTACACTCCGAAATATACGGTTATCATCATGTCTGTGCACGTCGAGTATTTCAATCATTTTTCTTTCCAGGCTGCAAAGAAATTTGTGGAGGGTAAGAAGACCATGGCAGCTAGTGGACATCTTATTAATACACCTTTTGTGGATGAGTTATGAAATGCCAAGTAAACCAGCAATAATCATTTTATGTGGGTATACGCAACAAAGAAACATCAAGGACCTTGAAGCCACAGATTCATGTACGCTCATTTGATGTGACCTCTTTTTTTGTCCATTTATCTGTACATCTTTGTAAATTAAAAAATAATGACCGTATGTGTTTTGAATAACGTTTGTCCACTCTTTCATCACCAGGGGAACTAGAACATACACAGTACCACTTAAAAATGTTACGCTACAATGTGTGTCTGTATGCATATTTGTTTGTGTGGAAAGAAAAAAGGTGTGTGACTGTATTCTGATTTGTGTGAATCAGAAACCCCAATTGTCTTGTCTTTTTACACACGACTTTTTCTACACTTCTGCCGTGTTATAGAGTTGTGATGATCTGAACGTGTAAAAAGACTTCTGCAACTTCACTTTTCCTTTTCCTATACTCACCGCTAGGAGGCGCCTTGCACCCACTTGTGTAATTCAGCCTTGAAGCTGTCAACATTAGACTCTCCATCACTTGCAGGCAGTAAAAGGTCATGATTTACATATTAGGCTATATGTGTATATATATATATATATACTCTATATATATATATATATATATATATATATATATATATATATATATATATATATATCAGTGACGTGGAGGCGGGGCCTCACGTGCCATCATGGAAAGAAAAAAAATTTAAAAAGAAAAAAAAATAATTAAATTGTTATATGTATCCAGTGATTATACTATAAAGTTATTTTCCATTTAACTTAACCAGTTTTAGATTATTTTTATTCAAAATCGCTGAATTTTCACATTTGCCGTTCAAATACTAAGAAGAGACTTGCTGTGATCAGCATCCAGTTGAGGCACGTCACTGCGTTGTGCCTCAACATGGATTGCGCAATGACTCGGCTAACTGTTGGCCTGCTGTGCAGTGAGAGCGTATTGCTATATGAATTATATTATACATTTCCATAGTTTAGTTAGCTGAGGTATATAATGTACAGTGTATTTTGTCAACAACTGTATGTGTGTAAGGTATTTCTAGTGCTGAGCATTCATAAAACGGCTGCGAAGACGTACTGGCTGAGGCTCGCAGTAATCCCGCCTCCTTGTGCTGGATAATGCACTCCGCCGTAGAATGCACCTCCTGACGGGAGTGTTATATCAACTAAAGTCCACACTTAAACTTTCCACGTGCAAGATTGAATCTATTTTAAAAAGTTATTTAATAAAAAGCCAAAAAGTGCAAAAACAATAATGTTCGTGTTGGAGGAGTTGTGAATGACTGCAGGGCCACAACATTAGGTACACCTGCAGACTGCAGCCCGGATTTCATATTTTAGTCATTCACAACTCCTCCAACACGAACATTATTGTTTTTGCACTTTTTGGCTTCTTATTAAATAACTTTTTTTAAATAGATTCAATCTTGCACATGGAAAGTTTAAGTGTGGGCTTTAGTTGATATAACACTCCCGTCAGGGGGTGCATTAATCCAGCACAACAGCGGCGCATGGACTTCATTTATAAGTAAAGGTACGACCATAATAACGTTCTTTTTATTAAATGTGCTTTTTTGTGTGCTACAGTTTGTATGTTTATGTTAAAGTACCAATGATTGTCACACACACACTAGGTGTAATGAAATTTGTCCTCTGCATTTGACCCATCCCCTTGTTCACCCCCTGGGAGGTGAGGGGAGCAGTGGGCAGCAGCGGCGCCACGCCCGGGAATCATTTTTGGTGATTTAACCCCCAATTCCAACCCTTGATGCTGAGTGCCAAGCAGGGAAGAATGCTGGTATGAGCTTTTAAACACAACCCGTTAACTGCTGCCAATCAAATGGTGAATAAGATACTCTTTAGGGTTCATATGTTTGTAAATCTGACTGTGATGAAGTCAGTGCCTCACCTGACATGAACCTCACTGCACGTCACTGATATATATACATACATACCCTCCACACACACACACACACATATATATATATATATATATAGGAACAAGCGGTAGAAAATGTGTGTATATATATATATATATATATATATATATATATATATATATATATATATATATATATATATATATATATATATACACACACACATTTTCTACCGCTTGTTCCTTTATATATGTATATATATATATTATATATATATGTATATATATATTATATATATATGTATATATATATTATATATATATATATTTTATATATATATATATATATTATATATACTATATATATATATTATATATATATATGTTATATATATATACATATATATATATATATATATATATATATATATATATATATATATATATATGCACACATTTTCTACCGCTTGTTCCTTTATATATGTCTATATATATTATATATATATATATTTTATATATATATATATATATATATATATATATATATATATATATATATATATATTATATATATATATTTTATATATATATATATATATATATATATATATATATATATATATATATATATATATATATATATTATATATACTATATATATATATATATTATATATCTATATATATATGTTATATATATATATATATATGTTATATATATATATATATATATATATATGTGTGTGTGTGTGTGTGTGTGTGTGTGTGTGTGTGTGTGTGTGTGTGTGTGTGTGTGTGTGTGTCTATGCATCCACATGAGATGTTTTGCTATAACCCAGATATAAATAATTTGGGGGGGGCACAACCGAGCCCAGACAAAACTGCTGAGGACACGACCCCCCCCCAATGTAGGTAATCTCGCGAGAGTGAAGCCCCCCTCCAGGACGAGAACACTCCGCCTGGACTGCAACCAAGTGGGTGTTCATGTTCGAGTTCGCTCGACCAGCAGGCAGAACGGGAGCTTCGGCTAACGGTGGAAGCCAAACAGCAGCGTCGGTGCCCTTCTACCGGACACTTTTGGACATTTAACGAGGCGTTGTGTGTGTGTGTGTGCGCCCCTCACCACCGGAGAACACCGCGGAGGGAACTAAGAAAACAGAGCGGGTACCAAATGCTAACAAAACAGAGCGGGTACCAGATGCTACCCCAGTGAGTACCAGATAGCACCACACGGTGATGGAGTCACTTTCCTCCACAGTGCTGTAAAACAAACACGGATCCTCCCCCTGGTGTGGGAGTGAAATGTTACCCATGTCGAGCAGCCTGTGGGCCGCAGCGCGACTCACGGAGTCCGGGAAGCTGTTAGCCGCCTGCTAGCTGCTGCCTGCCGGATGCTGCTGCTGAACATCCAGAGGACAACAAAAGAGGAGCTTCTTGTTTGACCCTTTGAGATGTGATGTGTGGCGTCGTTGTGTAGCTGCGAGCTCTCTGGAGCTAACGACATTGTTGCAGAATGCCCAGCGGAAACACGCCAGGGGGGGCGAGGTTAGACTGACACCAGCCGGCCTGCGGTCCCCCTGGTCCGGGTCACATTGGACTTCTCCCTCCCTACCCGCGCACTCAACAGCCTCACTGGATGAAGAAATATGGATAAACTGACCATCATTTCAGGGTGCCTCTTTTTGGCCGCTGACATATTTGCAATTGCCAGCATTGCGAACCCAGACTGGATCAACACTGGAGAATCAGCAGGTAAACAAAGCAAACCCTCCATCACATCCACTGCAGGTACATTTAACTCCACCTGTTCATTCACACCAGCTTGCACCTCCATCACATCCACTGCAGGTACATTTAACTCCACCTGTTCATTCACCCCAGCTTTCACCTCCATCACATCCACTGCAGGTACATTTAACTCCACCTGTTCATTCACACCAGCTTTCACCTCCATCACATCCACTGCAGGTACATTTAACTCCACCTGTTCATTCACACCAGCTTGCACCTCCATCACATCCACTGCAGGTACATTTAACTCCACCTGTTCATTCACACCAGCTTGCACCTCCATCACATCCACTGCAGGTACATTTAACTCCACCTGTTCATTCACACCAGCTTGCACCTCCATCACATCCACTGCAGGTACATTTAACTCCACCTGTGCATTCACACCAGCTTGCACCTCCCATCACATCCACTGCAGGTACATTTAACTCCACCTGTTCATTCACACCAGCTTGCACCTCCATCACATCCACTGCAGGTACATTTAACTCCACCTGTTCATTCACACCAGCTTGCACCTCCCATCACATCCACTGCAGGTACATTTAACTCCACCTGTTCATTCACACCAGCTTTCACCTCCATCACATCCACTGCAGGTACATTTAACTCCACCTGTTCATTCACACCAGCTTGCACCTCCATCACATCCACTGCAGGTACATTTAACTCCACCTGTTCATTCACACCAGCTTGCACCTCCATCACATCCACTGCAGGTACATTTAACTCCACCTGTTCATTCACACCAGCTTGCACCTCCATCACATCCACTGCAGGTACATTTAACTCCACCTGTTCATTCACACCAGCTTGCACCTCCATCACATCCACTGCAGGTACATTTAACTCCACCTGTTCATTCACACCAGCTTGCACCTCCATCACATCCACTGCAGGTACATTTAACTCCACCTGTTCATTCACCTCCTGTGGTTCCTTAATATTAGGGATTTACAACCACGAAGGACACTCATTCTGTATTATTATAACGACAAAAAATATATAACGTATTATAAGGCGCACTGCCGATGAATGGTCTATTTTTGATCTTTTTTCATATATAAGGCGCATATTATTATGATTTTTTTCTACATTTAAAAGACTTCCTTGTGGTCTACATCAATGTTTTTCAACCACTGTGCTTAATGTGCCGTGGGAGATTATCTAATTTCACCTACCGTATTTTTCCGAGTATAAATCACTCCGGAGTATAAGTCACATCAGCCAAAAATGCATAATAAAGAAGGAAAAAAAACATATATAAGTCGCACTGGAGTATAAGTCGCATTTTTGGGGGACTTTTATTTGATAAAAGCCAACACCAAGAATAGACATTTGAAAGGCAATTTAAAATGTCTAAAGAATAGTGAACAACAGGCTGAATAAGTGTACGTTATATGAGGCATAAATAACCAACTGGTATGTTAACATAACATATTATGGTAAGAGTCATTCAAATAACTATAACATATAGAACATGCTATACGTTTACCAAACAATCTGTCACTCCTAATCGCTAAATCCCATGAAATCTTATACGTCTAGTCTCTTACGTGAATGAGATCAATAATATTATTGGATATTTTACGCTAATGTGTTAATAATTAAGTCGCTCCTGAGTATAAGTCGCACCCCCGGCCAAACTATGAAAAAAACTGCGACTTATAGTCCGAAAAATATGGTATTTAGGTTAAAAATATTTTTTGCAAACCAGTAATTATAGTCTGCAAATGATGTGTTGTTGTTGTTGAGTGTCGGTGCTGTCTAGAGCTCGGTAGAGTAACAGTTTAATACTCTTCCATATCAGTAAGTGGCAGCTAATTGCTTTGTAGATGTTGGAAACAGCGGGAGGCAGCGTGAAGGTAAAAAGGTGTCTAATGCTTAAACCAAAAATAAACAAAAGGTGAGTGCCCCTAAGAAAAGGCATTGAAGCTTAGGGAAGGCTATGCAGAACGAAACTAAAACTGAACTGGCTACAAAGTAAACAAAAACAGAATGCTGGACGACAGCAAATACTTACTGTGGAGCAAAGACGGCGTCCACAATGTACATCCGAACATGACATGACAATCAACAATGTCCCCACAAAGAAGGATAAAAACAACTGAAATATTCTTGACTGCTAAAATAAAGTAGACGCGGGAAATATCGCTCAAAGGAAGACATGAAACTGCTACAGGAAAATACCAAAAAAAGAAAAAGCCACCAAAATAGGAGCACAAGACAAGAACTAAAACACTACACACAGGAAAACAGCAAAAAAAGGTCAAAATAAGTCAGGGTGTGATGTGACAGTACACCTACTTTGAGACAAGAGCTATCAATCAATGTTTATTTATATAGCCCTAAATCACGAGTGTCTCAAAGGGCTGCACAAGCCACAACTCAGATCCCACATCTATATTGATGCATGCTTGGTTATGCTTTAAAGTCATATCCAACAATTGCGACGACGACTTTTTACTGTCAACTGAGTTTCATTTTTTAATAATTTCTGCTGGTGGTGTGCCTCTGCATTTTTTCAACGCAAAAAATGTGCCTTGGCTGAAAAAAGGCTGAAAAACACTGGTCTACACAACATGTAAACAAACAAAACCTATGGAAGATTTGTTGCCAGAAAGAGGAACTCCTTGGTTTGGATTGAAAAAGTCAGACATCCACCAAACAACGGTTGGCTAATCTGCTAAAACAAGCTGCTAACAAGTCGTTGCTAGTGACTTGAACACATCTATTCTTTTCTATTACTTGAAGATTCAACAGGAAGAACAGTAGAGAGTAGGGCTGGGAATCTTTGGGTGTCCCACGATTCGATTCAAAATCGATTCTTGGGGTCACGATTCGATTCAGAATCGTTTTTGTTTTTTTCAATTCAACACGATTCTCGATTAAAAAACGATTTTTTTTTTATTTTTTTAAATTTTTTTAAATTTTTTTTTTTTTTAATGAAAACAATACACAACAATACCATAATAATGCAATACAATTTCAAAACAAAACCCGACCCAGCAACATTCAGAATAGCAATAAACAGAGCAATTGAGAGCACACAAACATGACACGGAACAATCTAAAAGTAGTGAGACAAAAATGAATATTATCAACAACAGTATCAATATTAGTAACAATTTCAACATAGCAGTGATTAAAAATCCCTCATTGATATTATCATTACAAACAATAATAAAAAAAAATAATACAAAAAATGAACAATAGTGTCACAGTGGCTTACACTTGCATCGCATCTCATAAAGTAAATGTTTAATGATAATATCAATGAGGGATTTTTAATCACTGCTATGTTGAAATTGTAACTAATATTGATACTATTGTTGATAATATTCATTTTTGTTTCACTACTTTTGGTTTGCTCTGTGTGGTGTTTGTGTCTCCTCTCAATGGCTCTGTTTATTGCACTTCTGAGTGCTGCTGGGTCGGGTTTGCTTTTGGAATTGGATTGCATTGTTATGGTATTGCTGTGTATTGTTTTGTTGGATTGATTAATTTAAAAAAAAAAAAAAATTAATAAAAAAAAAAAAATCAAAAAAAAAAAATCGTTTTTTTAAAAAATGAGAATCGATTCTGAATCGCACAACGTGAGAATCGCGATTCGAATTCGAATCGATTTTTTCCCACACCCCTAGTAGAGAGACATTGTTGAAATGTGACAAAATAATATTGTTACCTCAATTTATGAGCACCATTGCATGCCCCTCCAAAAGCACCACAATATTAACACGTAACATGCCTTTAAAAAGGAAAACTAACTTTTAGAGGCTAAATATTGTTTGAAACACATTACGATAGCATAAAAAAACCTTCAGACTTTGAAATAATATCGCAATATTGTACAGCGTTTACCGTGTTTTCTGAACCATAGGGCGCAACGGATTTTAAGGCGCATTAAAGGGGTCATATATTAAATGTAAAATACTTCCTTGTGGTCTTCATAACATGTAATGGTGGTTCTTTGCTCAAAATGTTGCATAGATGATGTTTTACACATCATCTTCAAGTCACTTTCTGACAGTCTCTTCAGGATGCGCCGTTTTGTGGGCGGGTCTTTTTTACGTGCCTCCACTTGGACAGCGTCTTCTCCCCGTCATCTTTGTTGTAGCGGTGTAGCGTGCAAGGACGGGAGTGGAAGAAGTGTCAAAAGATGGCGCTAACTGTTTTAATGACATTCAATCAATAACGGAGCAGCATCTCCTTATCCGGAAACAACAACCACGCCGGAAATGTGTCACGTGAAAAACCGTCCAACCGGAACTCTAATAACTAAAGTTCCTTGGGTGAATAATGTAAACTCACTACACCGGTATGTTTTAGTGCTTTCATTACTGACAGATATAAGTAAGAACTTTACACTACTTTATATTAGAAATGGCAACAGTGGAGGATGAATGTCACATAACAAGAAGGTAGAGAAAAAGAAGAAGATTATCGACTACGGGGTCGGCACGGACTACAAAGGCAGACGCGCGCAAATTTTCAGGACTTATGCAGACCCCAAATACAGATCAGCAGATACCAGAAGGTAAGAAAAGTTGCTTTTGCATAATATTGCGAAAACAAAATGCCAGATAATATATACACATCATAATAATACTCCTATGTTGAAGCACAGTACAATCCATCAAGCGGTGTGGCTTCATAGCTTACCAAAGTCCTACTAAAACATTTTGATAGATTTTTGAGCGCTGTGTGTAATGTTCTATATTTTCAATGGAACATATAACATTTTGTTGTTGTTTACTTGAGAGCCATCATAGTGCAGTCCGCACGTATCTCTTATGTTTGACTGCCATCTCCTGGTCACACTTATCACCACACCATGTACCAAATAAAATAGCTTTGAGGTGGGTATGCTCAACCAAAATTATCCCTTATATTAGGCGCACCAGGTTATAAAGCACACTGTCGAGTTTTGAGGGGGAAAAAATGATTTTAAGTGCGCCTTATAGTCCGGAAAATACGGTAATTTCCTTTGTACCCACCAAAAATAAGAATTATCCATTCATTTTTGATGTCACTTTTCCACAGTGGGGTCACTTTAGGTGAGCGGTAGGCTATAACCTGGAATTGGTTGCCAGTCAATCAGAGGGCGCATGTAGGAAAACAAACACTTATTTGGATTGACAATTTAGAGCCTCCAATTAGATAAGGTAAGATAGATAAGGTAGGTCTTTAATGTCATTGCACAAGTACAACAAAACTTTGTTTTCAGCACAAACCCGTTCAAGATTAGAAGCCTAATAGCTTTCGTTTTTGGAAGGAAGCTAGAGTACCGACGGAACCCGAATGTAACCTCATTTCTTAACGCCTTCAAGGCCCCTGTGATGCTGACAAGATTGGCGCCTATTTCATAGTTCTAAACCTGAAAATGATGTCTACATAATAGGGGTGTAATGGTATTCTAAATACCGCGGTGTTGCGTTTTTAAAATCTTACCAATAATGTTATGACGTACGACGGTATTAAACGAAAACTTGGTGGGTGAATTTTTTTCTGGCACATTTGCTTTGGTGGGTCTGGAAAATAAATGAATCTCCCAGAATCCTCTGTGCAGCGCTGGACTGCAATGTAGGGGTGTGCAGCGCCGTACAGGGGAGAGGAACAGGAAGCAGAAGTGATGTGTGTTCCACTTTGTTGTAGATAAGACTAATTGTTTAGTTTTTTTTCCAAACTGTTTGAATTATGTTGCTAACAAACAAACCCAGGTAAAAACATAACCTGCGTGGCGGAGGTACTAAAATGCGCCACGTTCGTCTCGAGCCTTCCAAGCCAAAACAGACTTGGTCAAGGCGCACCATGCGAAAGTACCTAAGCTACTTGATAAGCTACCGTCACCCGGAAAAGATGAAGCCAGCAAAGCTAAACGTCAATGTGTGTGTGGTGTTTACGTTATTAAAAGTTAAAATGGGAGTAAACTTTTCTGAGACACTGCATTTCCCAAACTAATCGAGAAAAAAAATGTCCACTGTAGAGGACACTACTTACCAGAAAGTAGAAGTTGAAAGACAGTGGATGTTACTATACCATAGGGATGATACTCGAAACCGGTTTTCCCGGTTGTTCGATAAGAAAAGAACCGAGTCCTCGGACTCGAATCCCTTTTTGAGAACCGGTACCCGTTATCGAGACCACTATAGTAAAGAAAAAGAGTTGGTTCTTTATTCAAATCCCTCGGAACGAATCCCGTCCCGACCAGAAATGCTCCGTGGGACATCACAAGAAATGACGTCACGTAGCTCAGTCATTAGGCGCAGATAGCGAAAGCAGGAAAAAAATGGACGGGAAAAAGCGCTCCAAGATGTAATAAAGTTCAAAACAAAAGCTATAATCCAATGAATAACTTTACTGAGAGATTTGAGCAGGGTACAAACACATGAAGAACACTTTTACCACCAACCGGAAACATAGCAACCAGGCTAGCAACGCACCTCCTTTACGGCAGCTGTCGCAACGTTCTTAAAGCAACCGCAGCACATACATATATGACATTTCCTTGTAAACAAAACAAAATCACACTGTATATGTGTTGTCTGTCTAATTATAAATAATGCAGACGAGGCGTGTTGGCTGAGTTCTTGACGTTTACTTTCACAGCGTGCTCATAACCTCATTCTTAGCTGCCGGGTGACGATATCCAACAACACTTTTCGGGGCTACCGCGCATGCTCGTCACTCCCGTTGCATGCTGGGTAGTGTAGTTGTTATATTCCCTAGCTCATAACATCTTTCCCCCTATAAAGAAATAATGTTAACTCAAAGTGTACTTCTTTTTTTAGCTTTAACTTTTCATTTTTTAGCATTGTAACCACATTTGCAAACAACTTTTCTCTTCATAGAATTTTCTTTCAATAAAGAAATAAAGTGCAAAAATGTCAAAGCATCATAACAAACAGTTATGTTCCAATAGCAGCAGAAGTGCACTTTTTGGAGAGCTGTATTATTTTCAGTTTTGTGCTCAAGGGACTGATTTTATTTAACACTATATTATTATTTATACACCTATAGTGATCACAGAGACAGGTTGTTTTTGTGTTACTGTATAGATTTGTTTTTCTGAAAAATCCCACTTAATATACTTTGGGTAACAACAGTCAATATTTATTTTTTTTATCTTATTTTTTTAGGGGGGTAACAGTCAATATTTATTTATTAGATTAAATTGTTTTCCTATATAATAAAAGGGTACCTCCAGGATTAGCTGATCAGCTGACCTGAGGGAGCGGGTGGGGGCGTAGAGGTGGAGCAGCTCTATGCCCCCACACTTAAAACCCTTGTTACTTTGTTGTAATAAATGTGATTAGATCATTAGATCATTATGTTTGTGTTCAATTCCAGTAAGTGTGTTTATCCTAAACTATACTGCCACTTCATTTTACACACCATTTCTCACATTTTTAAGTCTTTTTATTTATTTTTGTCATATACCACAATAACGTGATAATGTTTTGATATCGTTACATCCTTACTACAGAGGCCTAGGCGATAAATCCTTTTTCTCGCGATATTCAAGTTTTGTTGTTGTAGACTTTAACTTGTTCCAGGCATGTGATTTTTCCGTCTAAAGTCGGAATTCCGTCTTTTTTAATCTCGGGAAAAAAAAAAATTATCTTCTGTTTTTCCGTTTTTTTTCCCGACCCTAAATCAAGATTCAAGACGTACTTTATATTACGCCGTGGTTGATTGGTCGATATGTTCCTTGTGACCAATCAGGACATCTGTTATGAATGATGACGTTAATAACGCCATTTTCCATATGTAAACGATGTCGGTTCTCGAGAGAAAGGACGCTTTACGAGTAAAAGAAATTGATAAACATGTCAAAAATAAGTTTCGATGGGACTGGATGGAAAGGGAAATCACTGATACTGTTGGGAAGAAGGAAGTTACGACTTTGTTTGGTGATTTTATTCGGAAAATCGATCGTCCCGGAAAGGTTTTGTGCACGTGGTGTCATGATAATATTGACTATGGATCACGAGGTTTCAAGGCTTTGGAAGTACATGCGAAACGCCAAAAACATATGAAACAACTTGAAGCAAGGAAAACTAACTTTTCACTAGCTGGTACTTTTGGATGTCAACCGAAAGTAACATGGAGAGGAAAGATCCACCCAAACAACCCACTTCAGTTGCAGACAGGGTTGTTAATAATGAGGTAAGCTAAAAAATATTTGCTTGCGAAATACGCATGTTTGTTTTAAATATTAACCAATTATTGCTTTTCGAAATATAAATGGGTTTTTCTAAAAATAAAAAGCCACGTGAAAATATATTATGAAATTACAGAAATTCAAAGAGTCGCATTATTGATTCCAGTTAACAATTTATTTGAAATAAATTTGCATATAATACTATTTTGTAATATTAAAGGCCTACTGAAAGCCACTACTACCGACCACGCAGTCTGATAGTTTATATATCAATGATGAAATCTTAACATTGCAACACATGCCAATACGGCCGGGTTAACTTATAAAGTGACATTTTAAATCTCCCGGGAAATATCCGGCTGAAACGTCGCGGTATGATGACGTATGCGCGTGACGTAGTCAGTTAAACGGAAGTTATGGTACCCCGTAGAATCCTATACAAAAAGCTCTGTTTTCATTTCATAATTCCACAGTATTCTGGACATCTTTTGCAATTTGTTTAATGAACAATGAAGGCTGCAAAGAAGACAGTTGTAGGTGGGATCGGTGTATTAGCAGCGGACTACAGCAACACAACCAGGAGGACTTTGTTGGAGCGCTAGCCGCGCTAGCCGGCGACCTCACCTTGACTTCCTACGTCTCCGGGCCGCCAAACGCATCGGGTGAAGTCCTTCGTCCTTCTGCCGATCGCTGGAACGCAGGTGAGCACGGGTGTTGATGAGTAGATGAGGGCTGGCTGGCGTAGGTGGAGAGCTAATGTTTTTAGCATAGCTCTGCGAGGTCCCGTTGCTAAGTTGCTAAGTTAGCTTCAATGGCGTCGTTAGCACAGCATTGTTAACCTTCGCCAGCCTGGAAAGCATTAACCGTGTATTTACATGTCCACAGTTTAATAGTATTGTTGATTTTCTATCTATCCTTCCAGTCAGGAAGAACTATATGCAGTTAAAGCACGATGCTATCACGTTAGCTCGTAGCTAAAGCATTTCGCCGATGTATTGTTGTGGAGATAAAAGGCACTGAATGTCCATTTTGCGTTCTGGACTCTCATTTTCAAGAGGATATAGTATCCCAGGTGGTTTAAAATACAAATCCGTGATCCACAATAGAAAAAGGAGAGTGTGGAATCCAATGAGCCAGCTTGTACCTAAGTTACGGTCAGAGCGAAAAAAGATACGTCCATCACTGCCTCTCAAGTCCTTCACTGTAACGTTCCTCATCTACGAATCTTTCATCCTCGCTCAAATTAATGGGGTAATCATCACTTTCTCGGTCCGAATCTCTCTCGCTCCATTGTAAACAACGGGGAATTGTGAGGAATACTAGCTCCTGTGACGTCACGCTACTTCCGCTACAGGCAAGGCTTTTTTTTTATCAGCGAGCAAAAGTTGCGAACTTTATCGTGGATTTTCTCTACTAAATCCTTTCAGCAAAAATATGGCAATATCGCGAAATGATCAAGTATGACACATAGAATGGATCTGCTATTCCCGTTTAAATTAAAAAAAATCATTTCAGTAGGCCTTTAAGTTCTTATGTAGTCTGTTGAAACTATTGTCAGTGGTGTAACAATCTTGAAGGTAAGTATTTTCACACTTGTTTCATGCAATACGTCAGTGTCCTCACATTATTATTATTTCCTATTTTCAAATATGAGTAAACAATACTAAACATGTTTAATTATTTTCATAAATGTATATCCTATTTTGGCGAAAAGAATGAAATGTTTACATTTGGTATTTTGTTATATTCATCCAAAAATCCAAAAAAGAAGCTGCAAAAGCAGAGACCAAAAGGAAAATGCAGGCCGCTCAGAAATGTGCAAGGAAGGCTCACTCATGTTAGGACTCTCCGAGGAAGCTAATGTGTGAAGTGAACTGAAGTAATGTGGTAATACTGTAAATAAACTGTAGATAATAACACTGATCAATGTGACACCTGTGGAGGTGAAATGAACACAAGATGTAAATATTAGTGACTAAATACTGTTGGGACTGAACCATATACAGTGATTCATTATTATAATTAGGTTATGTATGTTCTATTAATGTTTTCATGTCTTTAAACACTAAAATATTTTCTTCAAATGGTGCTGTCTTTGTTCATTTTAGCAATTTTGGTGAAAAACCTGGACCTGGTTGGGGGCCTTCGTCCCCCAGACCCCCGGAAATGTTTTCAGTCTTTTTCATTGTGGTCAAATCACATGCCTGTTGTTCTCCTCTTACTTTGGCATTTTTTGCCCCCAGGATCTTCTGTAGCTTTCGATCTCCCCCTTTACTTGTGGCATCCTATTCAAAAAGACTCGAGGCTGTAGTCGCTGCCAAAGATGCATCAACTAAGTCAGGGGTGTCCAAACTTTTTCCATCGAGGGCCGCACACTGAAAAATCAAAGCAAGCGGGGGCCATTTTGATATTTTTTATTTTTTTAAAAACAATGCCATATATGTATAAAAAATATACATTTAGGCCTCCACTCAGGATTGATGCCGGGGACCCCGTAGGGTTTAGGTTAAAAAATATATTAAAAATGTGTCATTATTTAGTAGTATTATTATTATTGTTCAAAGTTTAAATATCTAGATCAACATTAGGTCTATCTGTCAATATAACGTTGTTTTTTTTTAAAGATTTAAATTGTATGCCCTTTTTGTCAAAAAAACCCCTGTTTTTTTATGGAAAAAACACAAAATATGCAATATTTTCCCCCAATAAAATTTTAAAGTGTAAAATTTCAGATTATATAATAATTGGAGCTCATAACATAACTCATAACATTGATTTTAATTTTTTTTTGAGCAATGACACTTAAAAAAAAAAAGTCCCACTAAAATGATTGGGGATCCAAAAGGGTCCTGCTCAGTAAAGTTTTTTTTTAAACTGTTAACACAATAGTCTCGAGATCAACTTCAGATCTAACCGTCAATTATAACTTGTATTGTTGTTTATGTTCCTTGTTTGTTCATTTTAGGCCCTTCTTTTAAAAAATAAATAAAAAAACGTAGTTTTTTATATGGCAAACACAGAATATGCAACATTTTCCCCCAAAAATATCTCAAAGTGGAATATTTAATGTAATTGGAGCCTTGAATAGGTCAATAATTCATAATAACATTGTTTTTGATTCATTATTATGTTTTAAAGAAAGAAACAGCCTGCATGACAGCTTAGTGTTATTAGAGTCAACATAGCAACATTTTATTGTCACCTGTTTGCTCTTTTATACCACTTTTTATGTTTTTTTTATTTTATTTTTTTATGGTATTTTTAGAATATGCCGTGGGGCCGTTAAAAAATTACCTGCGGGCCGCAAAAGGCCCCCGGGCCGCACTTTGGACATCCCTGAACTAAGTATTGAGCTAAGGCTCTGAATACTTATCTGCATGTCATTTTGTTTTTGTCCTTGGCTATGTGGTAGGTTCCTGCGGACGTTATCTCCTTCTGTTGTTGACTATTTGTTTCATACGGTGTTGATGTGGAAATGGAAGACGCCAGGCTCAATTGGGTCAGTGCTGGTTGCTTCGTCATTTTGTGGGTGTGGCACCGAACGTAGATGTTGACATGCGGCGTTTCAAGCACTCTTCATTCTCCAGCGAGTGACTTGATGCTACACATTAGCAGTAATGCTACATTTTGTAGCAACGCTTTTGCCGCATGCTTGACATATCACGGTTGTCTGTTCAACATCTTCCCGCTTGAAGCCAAACCACCGCCAGACGATGGACCCCCTGCTGTTTTTCTTGGGAATTAATTCTTCCTCCTTTTGTTACCAGATTGGCACCTTCTCTCTCTCGTATTACCACTCGCACCGCATTGATTGAAACTTTTATTAGTAGATTGCACAGTACAGTACATATTCCGTACAATTGACCACTAAATGGTAATACCCCAATAAGTTTTCAACTTGTTTGACGTTGCACGTGCGACAGAATGTGACGTATGTAACAAGGTGCGCTTGTTTTATGTCTCTGTGAGAAGGAGAGACAAGAAAGAGTGAGAAAAGCCTGTAGTGTAATGCCCGCAGCTAAAAGCATGAGAACGTATACTGGAATACTCACGAAATAGTCATTTTCCACATGGCACAGAGACAAACCCACGATATATGGACTATATTCCATATATCGCCCAGCCCTACGTGCACTTTATTTTAAAAGTATCAAAGTATCTTAATACTTTTTTTAGGGACAACCCTAATACAAATACTTTGGAAACACTTGGATTGTTGCTTGTTCTGCAGTGATATTTAGTCAGCATCCTCTGTGTTTGACTTTTGTTTACAAGCTAATCCATACAAATAACTGTTGAAATAATAAGCAGGGACATCATTAACAATAACAACCTCAGCACTTTTAAAGTGATCACTCTTTCAGTCAAATTCGCAGACAAAAACAAGTGTTGTTGTCGTGTCCCGAGTGGTTTTTTTTTTCTGTCCTGAAAACATTCTCTTGATCTACAGCTTCATCTCTTTGTCCCGGCTGCAGGACGACGGCTTAGTAACTGGGTCAGGGAAGGTTCATTGTCAACAACCTGACATCGCACAATTCATCAATGCAGCGCACAATTAGCATTTAGAAAATAAAGATGCGATGGATGTAACTTCATGATGACAGATCTAAGACTGCAATGATTAATCGATTACATTAATTAATTTAATTAGAAAAAAGCTTTAATTCATGTATTTATGTTATTCACATGTGAATAATGCTGTATAATAGACTGTATTTATATTATTCACGTGTGAATAATGCTGTATTATAGACTGTATTTATATTATTCACATGTGAATAGTTCTGTATAATAGACTGTATTTATACTATTCGCATGTGAATAATGCTGTATAATAGACTGTATTTATATTATTCACATGTGAATAATGTTGTATAATAGACTGTATTTATTTTATTCACATGTGAATAATGCTGTATTATAGACTATTTATTTTATTCACATGTGAATAATTCTGTATAATAGACTGTATTTATATTATTCGCATGTGAATAATGCTGTATAATAGACTGTATTTATATTATTCACATGTGAATAATGTTGTATAATAGACTGTATTTATTTTATTCACATGTGAATAATGCTGTATTATAGACTATTTATTTTATTCACATGTGAATAATTCTGTATAATAGACTGTATTTATACTGTTCACATGTGAATAATGCTGTATAATAGACTGTATTTAGATTATTCACGTGTGAATAATGCTGTATAGTAGACTGTATTTAGATTATTCACGTGTGAATAATGCTGTATTATAGACTGTATTTATACTATTCACATGTGAATAATTCTGTATAATAGACTGTATTTATACTATTCACATGTGAATAATTCTGTATAATAGACTGTATTTATACTATTCACATGTGAATAATGCTGTATAATAGACTGTATTTATTTTATTCACATGTGAATAATGCTGTAATATAGACTATTTATTTTATTCACATGTGAATAATTCTGTATAATAGACTGTATTTATACTATTCACATGTGAATAATGCTGTATAATAGACTGTATTTATACTATTCACATGTGAATAATGCTGTATAATAGACTGTATTTATATTATTCACATGTGAATAATGCTGTATAATAGACTGTATTTATACTATTCACATGTGAATAATGCTGTATAATAGACTGTATTTATATTATTCACATGTGAATAATGCTGTATAATAGACTGTATTTATATTATTCACATGTGAATAATGCTGTATAATAGACTGTATTTATACTATTCACATGTGAATAATGCTGTATAATAGACTGTATTTATACTATTCACATGTGAATAATGCTGTATAATAGACTGTATTTATACTATTCACATGTGAATAATGCTGTATAATAGACTGTATTTATATTATTCACATGTGAATAATGCTGTATAATAGACTGTATTTATACTATTCACATGTGAATAATGCTGTATAATAGACTGTATTTATACTATTCACATGTGAATAATGCTGTATAATAGACTGTATTTATATTATTCACACGTGAATAATGCTGTATAATAGACTGTATTTATATTATTCACATGTGAATAATGCTGTATAATAGACTGTATTTATATTATTCACATGTGAATAATGCTGTGTAATAGACTGTATTTATATTATTCACATGTAAAAAAATACCTAAGTGTTTATCGTTTATTGTGAGAGAACTGTGGTGCTAAATTTCCCCCAGGGATCAATAAAGTGCTTTCTATTCTATTATATTCTATTATATTCTATATTTTGTTGCTTTGATTAGTTATTTGAATGCAACCAATAAAAAAATGATAAAATCTAAGGCTGAAACGACGCGTCGACGTAGTCGACGTCATCGGTTACGTAAATACGTCGACGCCGTTTTTGTGCGTCGACGCGTCGCATATTTACGTCACACTACCGTCATGGCGGACCGCAAAGCAGACGATCAAAGCAGACGATGCGAGCGGTGCGAGCGAGGGGGGAAAAGCATGCCAAAAGTGGTCAAAAGTGTGGGAGTATTTCAATAAACGGCCTAATAATGTTGTTGTATGCACACTGTGTCGAGCGGAAATGGCCTATCATAGCAGCACAACGGCTATGAACGAACATTTGAAAAGAAAACCATCAACTAGTCAATCGTCCGCGCGAGCATACGTTGTCATCATTACACAAAAACATGAATGTGTCATTTGTATCTGCTAGGGGTGTAACGGTACGTGTTTTGTATTGAACCGTTTCGGTACGGGGCTTTCGGTTCGGCACGGGGGTGTACCGAACGAGTTTCTAAGCTAAAGCTAACTTTAGCTGCTAAAGTCTTAACAAGCTGCTTCGCTCCTCTGCGTCTGTCTCAGCACGCAGCATTGTCCCACCCACACAACCATCTGATTGGTACACACGCAGCATTGTCCCACCCACACAACCATCTGATTGGTACACACGCAGCATTGTCCCACCCACACAACCATCTGATTGGTACACACGAAGCATTACCAGCCAATCAGCAGTGCGTATTCAGAGCGCATGTAGTCAGCGCTTCAGCGTGGAGCAGATAGGTGTTTAGCAGGTGAGCATCAGGCAGCGGACTCTCCCCAAATGATAATAAACACCTCCCAGTCAACTACTAGTAACATCACTATGAGCCCGTTGACCTTCTAGAAACTTAAACTGCAGCTCAGCTCACTCGCAATCCTGGCTTGAGGTGAAGGCTAATTAGCTCTCAGTTCCAGCCACATCGACCCCTTCTGAGCGCCTATTTTCAGCTGCTGGGAATATTGTAAACAAGAAAAGAACCAAACATGTACACATGCTAACCTTTCTTCATTACAACTGTTAGTCACTCACTGGAATGAGTAGAATTGGTTATTGTGTACTGTGTTGGACTGGATGTTTATTTTGCACATTTTAAAAGCAATACTTAATGTTTACAGTGCTCCAGAATATTTAGATTGGCACTTTTTTGTATTGGATGTTTATCTTTATTTTTGCACATTTTAGCAAATAAGCAATACTTTCACTTTTGTTGAAATGTTTACACTGTTGTTACAGAATATTTTGTTTTGCACTTTTTTTGTACTGGATGTTTATCTTTATTTTTGCACATTTTAAAGTAAAATAAGCAATACTTTTACTTTTGAAATGCTTATACTATTGCAGAATATTAAGATTTGCACTGGATGTTGACTTTTATATTTGCACATTAAAAAGCAAATAAGCTACTTTTAATTTTGTTAAATGTTAAAAGTTTTAAATGTTTACATTGTTACAGAATATTTAGTCATGTTGTTGTCAATGTTGACTGAGTGGCCATACTTCTTTTTTTTGTAAATAAAAGCCATGCCTTTTGAAAAAACGGGCCTACATTTATTTTTTCATCTTCATTTTGAATAAAAAAATAATCGGTAAAAGGAAAAATAATCTATAGATTAATCGAAAAAATAATCTATAGATTAACCGATTAATCGAAAAAATAATCTATAGATTAATCGATAGAAAAATAATCGTTAGCTGCAGCCTTAATAAAATCCTGACCGCCTGAAAAGCCTGGAACTTTGAATATGTGGACATGGTTTCCGCATGGCCGCTCGAATGATCCGTGTGGCGGGGAAAAGTAGAGTTTTGATTTTTTTTGCACACATGCACACACATGATAAGTGCAATTTAATTGTTGATGATGTGCATTCATTAAAAACATAATGAAGGTAGTAGTTTACTGAAATAATCTATGGCTACAGCCGTACACATACTGTATCGCTGCATTATTGCACCACAGTGCGTTATTGTTACGTTTGGTGTTTAAAAGTGGGAGAAGAATATTTACCTTCCTCTTTCACCGTTTGCACTGTCACTTCCCCATTTCTTTGAATGTGTTTTGTGTACAATTCACTGCTTTCACTCATTTTGAGCATATTCTAGCCCAGTGTTTCCTAACCATAGAGCTGGGGCTCCTAGAGGGCCGCCAAATAATGTCTGTTTCTCAGTTGTGGTCCATATAGGTACTCAGTTGTAATACACTTACCACCACTTGTGGCAATAATGACAACAATATCAAACAAACAGAGGAAGTTTGAAGCCGACTTCATTGAGAAGTTTCTTAAGTGCAAAAAATGTGACTAAATTGGTGAAGCCGTATTAATGACAGTTTAGTTAAACATATTAATTATTAATTATTTTAGCACAACATAAATGTACACTACCGTTCAAAAGTTTGGGGTCACCCAAACAATTTTGTGGAATAGCCTTCATTTCTAAGAACAAGAATAGACTGTCGAGTTTCAGATGAAAGTTCTCTTTTTCTGGCCATTTTGAGCGTTTAATTGACCCCACAAATGTGATGCTCCAGAAACTCAATCTGCTCAAAGGAAGGTCTGTTTTGTAGCTTCTGTAACGAGCTGAAGTGTTTTCATATGTGTGAACATGATTGCACAAGGGTTTTCTATTCATCAATTAGCCTTCTGAGCCAATGAGCAAACACATTGTACCATTAGAACACTGGAGTGATAGTTGCTGGAAATGGGCCTCTATACACCTATGTAGATATTGCACCAAAAACCAGACATTTGCAGCTAGAATAGTCATTTACCACATTAGCAATGTATAGAGTGTATTTCTTTCAAGTTAAGACTAGTTTAAAGTTATCTTCATTGAAAAATAAGGACATTTCAATGTGACCCCAAACTTTTGAACGGTAGTGTATGTAAAATATTTCTCGTTAATAAGCCCTAACACTGTATATTTAGTTTTGTTCCGTAAATAAAAGTTCCAAGTTTCAATAGGTAAAGCAGTGTTGGGGTTTGGTGTGAACGCAATACCATCATCTAATTTGTATGGTCTAATAAAAAGGCTATAGATAAACGTTATCCATTTTATCTAAAGACAAGTATTTGTTTTGTTTTTTTCATTAATAATATCAACGTGTCAGCTTTTTCTCATTACATGATGCCTTTAGCTCTATTTTTACATTTTTTATTATCTATCCATCCATTCTTTACCGCACATGCTGTATGGGGACAGATCCATTGAGAGTTAACACACACAAAAAAAACATTAACAAAATGCTGTGTCACATAAATGGTTTTTGAAGTAATACCTTCGTGACATGAAAAAAACACAAGTAATGTAAAAAAAAAACATGGTGTTAACTTTTTGATATTAAAACAAAACACAAAGCAGTGAAGATGAAGTTTAGTAAACAAGCTTTGTTCTTCAACAACATCATGTGGTTCAGCGCAACAGTTTGGCCAACAAAAATAATTATGAGTAATACCTCTCACACTTAAAACTCAATCTTCACAGCCTGCGTTCATTTCGAGGAGATAACAAAACATTATAGCTAGTATCGATGTTATTTGAACACTGATACAGTTTGAAGTTAAATAAAAGAGGAGTGAACATCCCAGTAAACAAACTAAAGACTTTCCTCACTTTATTAACGCTCAGTCACAGCAGCTAATGGACGCTGTATTGAAAATGAAAGCAACATCAAATAGTTTTCTCCTTCGCTGCATACTTTTAGTGTGGGACAAGTGCGTCTGTCTCCATTATTGTCCACACCTGTCTCCATCTAAAAATAGCAGTGCGCTCTTAAACGCACGCCGAGACTCCACGGAAATGAAGCGAGGGAAAATGAAGTTTACTCCAAGGGGAAATCTCCGGAGCAAAGTCCGTGTAGTTTGTCCGCCAGGATTTTCAAGCCAAACAACACTAGTGCGCATGCACCAGTGCTGCTGTGACTTTGTTTCCAGTAAGTAAGCACTGTTGCCTAAAATGCATTAATAAATTACGTTTTTTTGGTAATTTATATATATATATATATAAAAATAGTTGACGCGGAGGTAGATTTTGCTTTGGTTTTTGGCTGTGACCAGGGATCTTGAGCTGGAAAAGGTTGGTGACCACTGCTCTAATCTGTTACAAGTAGGGATGTCCGATAATGGCTTTTTGCCGATATCCGATATTCCGATATTGTCCAACTCTTTAATTACCGATACCGATATCAACCGATACCGATATCAACCGATACCGATATCAACCGATATATGCAGTCGTGGAATTAACACATTATTATGCCTAATTTGGACAACCAGGTATGGTGAAGATAAGGTACTTTTTAAAAAAATTTGTAAAATAAGATAAATAAATTAAAAACATTTTCTTGAATAAAAAAGAAAGTACAACAATATAAAAACAGTTACATAGAAACTAGTAATGAATGAAAATGAGTAAAATTAACTGTTAAAGGTTAGTACTATTAGTGGAGCAGCAGCACGCACAATCATGTGTGCTTACGGACTGTATCCCTTGCAGACTGTATTGATATATATTGATATATAATGTAGGAAGCAGAATATTAATAACAGAAAGAAACAACCCTTTTGTGTGAATGAGTGTAAATGGGGGAGGGAGGTTTTTTGGGTTGGTGCACTAATTGTAAGTGTATCTTGTGTTTTTTATGTGGATTTAATTAAAAAAAATAAATTAAAAAAACCGATACCGATAATAAAAAAAAACGATACCGATAATTGCCGATATTACATTTTAACGCATATATCGTCCGATAATGTCGGCAGGCCGATATTATCGGACATCTCTAGTTACGAGCACACTTCTCCCGCACTCTTCCTAATTTTTTCTCCGCTTTACGGGTTTTCACCACCTTGTCGGTCCTATGCTGCGCTTAGGATTTTGGGAGAAGTAGTTTATTTTTAGACCGGCCAATGCAAAAGCGCCAGAAAAAAAATAAATTCGATTGATACCGTCACATGTCATGGCATTATTGTGAGGGATTTTGAAACCACAGTATCTGCAATACCGTTACATCCCTAATCATTGATCGCTTGTCTGATGTTTAGAAATGAATCTGAAGATATTTGCATTCCATTTATGCTAGCATGTCTTCCAAAGTATTTAGAGTGCAACACGCAGGAGGCACCACACATGTCATTTACAGTTAGGGATGATGTTTGATAAGGAATTATCGAGTTCGAGCCTATTATCGAATCCTCTTATCAAACCGATTCCTTATCGATTCTCTTATCGAGTCCAGATAGGTTGTTGTATATGGAAAAAAACACACAATATTTGGTTTAACAAAAGCTCACTTTTATTATATAATAAAAAAATAAAATCTAATAAATAAATAAATATTGACTGTTGTTACCCAAAGTATATTAAGTGGGATTTTTCAGAGAAACAAATATATACAGTATCACAAAAACAAGCTGTCTCTGTGATCACTATAGGTGTATAAATAATAATATAGTGTTAAATAAAATCAGTCCCTTGGGCACAAAACTGAAAATAATACAGCTCTCCAAAAAGTGCACTTCTGCTGCTATTGGAACATAACTGTTTGTTATGATGCTTTGACATTTTTGCACTTTATTTCTTTATTGAAAGAAAATTCTATGAAGAGAAAAGTTGTTTGCAAATGTGGTTACAATGCTAAAAAATGAAAAGTTAAAGCTAAAAAAAGAAATACACTTTATTGAGTTAACATTATTTCTTTATGGGGGGAAAATGTTATGAGCTAGAGAATATAACAACTACACTACCCAGCATGCAACGGGAGTTACGAGCATGCGCGGTAGCCCCGAAAAGTGTTGCATGTTGCCACGCTGTGAAAGTAAACGTCAAGAACTCAGCCAACACGCCTCGTCTGCATTATTTATAATTAGACAAACAACACATCTACAGTGTGATTTTGTAACGTTTACAAGGAAAGGATAAACAAAAGTTAAAAAAGGGAGATATGTTGTATATATATGTATGTGCTGCGGTTGTTTTAAGAACGTTGCGACAGCTGCCGTAAAGGAGGTGCGTTGCTAGCCTGGTTGCTATGTTTCCGGTTGGTGGTAAAAGTGTTGGTCATGTGTTTTACCCTGCTCAAATCTCTCAGTAAAGTTATTCGATGGATTATAGCTTTTGTTTTGAACTTTATTACACCTTGGAGCGCTTTTTCCCGTCCATTGTTTTCCTGCTTTCTCTATCTGCGCCTAATGACTGAGCTACGTGACGTCATTTCTTGTGATGTCACACGGAGCATTTCTGGTCGGGACAGGATTCAAATAAAGAATCAACTCTTTTCCTTTACTATAGTGGTCTCGATAACGGGTACCGGTTCTCAAAAAGGGATTAGAGTCCGAGGACTCGGTTCTTTTCTTATCAAACAACCAAGAAAACCGGTTTTGAGTATCATCCCTATTTACAGTAACCATAGAGTGTCATCATTTGTTTCTCAACTGTTTGTGCCGTCCTGACATTATTCTATTAACAAATTTGGTCTGCCAAATATGTCAGTTTTTGCACTGACACGTGTAAACAAAATACAGGACAAAACCGATCTGTGAATATCCCTGCAGAAACACCTGAGGTGAGACAGTGCACTCACCACAACGTGAGTTTGAAGATCCATGACATTGTTTTCCTCACTTCAGTGCAATATCCTCGGGCCATAACACTCAAAGCTGATTTCCTGTGCTGGACGAAGCTATTTTTGCTGCATTCTGTAGACAGAAACTATGATTCTTGGCGACTGTCCTCCACATTTGCCACTTAAAGTGGTTTTCTTTTCTCTAGAGCCCCAACAACCTCTGAGAACTGCTAAATCATATCCAAGAGCAGGCTCTGGCAGCAGATTATTACAAGAACATGTTTTTAAGTAGCAACATTGAAACCATTTTCACTCCAAGTTCTCCTCATAAGCCTCATTTGCCACCCTGCTACTGATCTTTTCTGATGCTGCAGTTTGAACCTGTTATGTCTTAATTAAAGCAAAGCCCTGTTATGTCAGTATAGGGATGTAATGATATGAAATGTTCATATCAGGGTTATTTTCACCTACATTTATCACGGTTATCATTATTATCATGGTATTGTTGACAAAATAGTCATACGCACTTATAACTATTATGCTATATCCACTATGGACTGGACTCTCACACTATTATGTTAGATCCACTATGGACTGGACTGACTCTCACAATATTATGTAAGATCCACTATGGACTGACTCTCACAATATTATGTTAGATCCACTATGGACTTGACTCTCACACTATTATGTTAGATCCACTATGGACTGGACTGACTCTCACAATATTATGTTAGATCCACTATGAACTGGACTCTCACAATATTATGCTATATCCAATATGGACTGGACTCTCACTATTATGTTAAATCCACTATGGACTGGACTTTCACACTATTATGTTAGATCCACTATGGACTGGACTTTCACACTATTATGTTAGATCCACTATGGACTGGACTCTCACTATTATGTTAGATCCACTATGGACTGGACTCACACACTATTATGTTAGATCCACTATGGACTGGACTCTCACTATTATGTTAGATCCACTATGGACTGGACTCTCACTATTAAGTTAGATTCACTATGGACTGGACTCTCACAGTATTATGTTAGATCCACTATGGACTGGACTCTCACACTATTATGTTAAATCCACTATGGACTGGACTCTCACTATTATGTTAGATCCACTATGGACTGGACTCTCACACTATTATGTTAGATCCACTATGGACTGTACTGTCACAATATTATGTTAGATCCACTATGGACTGGACTCTCCCTATTATGTTAGATCCACTATGGACTGGACACTCACACTATTATGTTAGATCCACTATGGACTGGACTCTCACAATATTATGTTAGACCCACTATGGACTGGACTCTCACAATATTATGTTAGATCCACTATGGACTGGACTCTCACACTATTATGTTAGATCCACTATGGACTGGACTCTCACTATTTTGCTTGATCCACTTTGGACTGGACTCTCACACTATTATGTTAGATCCACTAAGGACTGGACTGACTCTCACAATATTATGTTAGATCCACTATGGACTGGACTCTCACAATATTATGTTAGATCCACTATGGACTGGACTCTGGGGGGGCCCACATCTGCGGTCCCCTCCAAGGTTTCTCATTGTCATCCCATTGAGTTGAGTTTTTCCTTGCCCTGATATGGGATCTGAGCCGAGGATGTCGTTGTGGCTTGTGCAGCCCTTTGAGACACTCGTGATTTAGGGCTATATAAGTAAACATTGATTGATTGATTGATTGATAACCAAGTTGTATTACAAATATTAAATACAATAAATAAGTAGCCTCACAGTCTATATTTTTGGGAGAAGAAATATGTTGTATAATAATATTAATATAGCTACTTGATATATTGATATATAAAGCTCGTCTTTTAGACTTTTTTTTTAATGGGAAATAAATATTTTTTTATTTATTGCCTCATTTTTAATGCTTTTAAAAAAAGCTTAAAAACCTTCTTTTTTTTTACAAAAACCTTTTTTTTTTTAGATATATGCATACTAGTTCTAGCAATTAGGCTGTTCTAGTTTTTATTTTAATTTTTTAAAATTATCTTTTGATTTATTTTTTCAATACACTGTAGCACTTTGAGGTTGTTTGCTCCATGTAAAGTGCTTTTTACAAATAAAATCTATTATTATTATTAATTATTACGAAACGATAAATGCACTTTTTTTTTTAAATGAGTAGACTGCAGCAACCAAAACCTGTCAGTGACACTATTTACCTTAGGTTTGCAACTTTGCGCTGGCATGCACACTTCACTGTTGCGCACTATGTCACAACACATGTCACAACACATGACACAACACACGACACAAACGCTGTGCATTGGACATGGGTATTCTGAGCTTTAAAAACGCTGTTTTGCCACAAAAACATCAAGCTTGGATGGTTTCCAGTAGTAACATCCTAGTGTTGTCTACCCTTCAAATGGCAAACAGTTCTCTGCGAGCTCGTGAAACAGCAGGAGACCAGCAGATTCTGGGGAAGTGGTCATAAAGTAGTGCTGTTAAGTGCAAAAAAAAAAAAGCAAAAAAACGTTAGCCTCATGTCTTCCTGTCCTGATCACAAGTTGGCCTCTCTTGTCCCTTTTACTCTTCAATTTGGCCAAGGTTAGTGTGCAATAGAAGGGCGCCTTCAAGAAAGGACGGCCTATAAGTCATTCAGGCGCATCCACTTTTCTCAATTACACTACCGTTCAAAAGTTTGGGGTCACATTAAAATGTCCTTATTTTTCAATGAAGATAACTTTAAACTAGTCTTAACTTTAAAGAAGTACACTCTATACATTGCTAATGTGGTAAATGACTATTCTAGCTGCAAATGTCTGGTTTTTGGTGCAATATCTACATAGGTGTATAGAGGCCCATTTCCAGCAACTATCACTCCAGTGTTCTAATGGTACAATGTGTTTGCTCATTGGCTCAGAAGGCTAATTGATGATTAGAAAACCCTTGTGCAATCATGTTCACACATCTGAAAACACTTTAGCTCGTTACAGAAGCTACAAAACTGACCTTTGAGCAGATTGAGTTTCTGGAGCATCACATTTGTGGGGTCAATTAAACGCTCAAAATGGCCAGAAAAAGAGAACTTAGTCTCACTATTATGTAAGATCCACTATGGACTGGACTCTCACTATTATGTAAGATCCACTATGGACTGGACTCTCACTATTATGTAAGATCCACTATGGACTGGACTCTCACTATTATGTAAGATCCACTATGGACTGGACTCTCACTATTATGTTAGATCCACTATGGACTGGACTCTCACTATTATGTAAGATCCACTATGGACTGGACTCTCACTATTATGTTAGATCCACTATGGACTGGACTCTCACTATTATGTAAGATCCACTATGGACTGGACTCTCACTATTATGTTAGATCCACTGTGGACTGGAGTCTCACTATTATGTTAGATCCACTATGGACTGGACTCTCACTATTATGTATGATCCACTATGGACTGGAGTCTCACTATTATGTAAGATCCACTATGGACTGGACTCTCACTATTCTGTTAGATCCACTATGGACTGGAGTCTCACTATTCTGTTAGATCCACTATGGACTGGAGTCTCACTATTATGTAAGATCCACTATGGACTGGACTCTCACTATTATGTAAGATCCACTATGGACTGGACTCTCACTATTATGTTAGATCCACTATGGACTGGAGTCTCACTATTATGTAAGATCCACTATGGACTGGACTCTCACTATTATGTTAGATCCACTATGGACTGGAGTCTCACTATTATGTTAGATCCACTATAGACTGGAGTCTCACTATTATGTAAGATCCACTATGGACTGGACTCTCACTATTATGTTAGATCCACTATGGACTGGACTCTCGCTATTATGTTAGATCCACTATGGACTGGACTCTCGCTATTATGTTAGATCCATTATGGACTGGAGTCTCACTATTATGTAAGATCCACTATGGACTGGACTCTCACTATTATGTTAGATCCACTATGGACTGGAGTCTCACTATTCTGTTAGATCCACTATAGACTGGAGTCTCACTATTATGCTAGATCCACTATGGACTGGACTCTCACTATTATGTTAGATCCACTATGGACTGGACTCTCACTATTATGTTAGATCCACTATGGACTGGACTCTCACTATTATGTTAGATCCACCATGGACTGGACTCTCGCTATTATGTTAGATCCACTATGGACTGGACTCTTGCTATTATGTTAGATCCACTATGGACTGGACTCTCACACTATTATGTTAGATCCACTATGGACTGGACTCTCGCTATTATGTTAGATCCACTATGAACTGGACTCTCACTATTATGTTAGATCCACTATGGACTGGACTCTCACAATATTATGCTAGATCCACTCGACGTCCATTGCACCGGTCGCCCGGGGGGGGGTTCCCCACATCTGCAGTACCCGTGATAACCCTAACCCACCCCACTATTTGAGAAGGACTGGCCTAAGGTGTAATTTTTTAAGCATTCTGCAGTATGAGAAGGAAATGGCCATGACGATTAGACATGCTGTTAGCTGAATCTGACAGAAAATATCCCTTTAACACGAATTGAACAGTAGAGTTGGAGTGTTGCTATTGTACCATTGCCATTGTTTTGTTGTTTCAGTCAGAACAATCCTTCACTGGCTTTTACAAGGGGCAGGATTTCCTCTCCACGGCCTGAACTAACCATGCCCCTACAATAGCTCTTTCAAAAAGGAGTTGCTTGCTGTTTGGATCGTATACAAATATGACTTTAAGGTGTACCATTGAATATTCTCATTATCCAGATCATTGCATTCTCGGGGGCATTGAATCGATAGCAACTGGGCTAATCAGATTGTTTTGGAAGACATTTCATTAGGTCATGCTCGCAAACGAGCAAGGACAGCTCTAGTGTGAGAGGATAGTTCTGGATCCACTAAACTTGTCCCAAACATGCTCCTACAAGAATTGTTTCACTCTGTTGTATAAAAGTATGCAATCAGAATTAATATGATTTAGGTTTTGATTTTATTATTCGGGCATCTGGTCAGGATGCCACCCGAGCGCCTCCCTAGGGAGGTGTTTAGGGCACGTCTGACCGGTAAGAGGCCACGGGGAAGACCCAGGACACGTTGGGAAGACTATGTCTCCCGGCTGGCCTGGGAACGCCTCGGGAAGAACTGGATGAAGTGATTGGGGAGAGGAATGTCTGGGCTTCCCTGCTTAGGCTGCTTCCCCTGCGACCCGACTTCGGATAACAGAAGAAGATGGATGGATGGATAGGTTTTGATTCGTTCAACTGCCAAGACTTTAAGAAACTCGGCCTGATCTTTGTTTTATGCAAGTATCTGCCCATCTGGTGAGCCACCATTTGATTTCCTTGTTCTTTCTATAAAAAGGTCAGAAATGGTTGAGAACATTGACTATTACAAACGGCTGTTTGTGGTTTCTATAGTTTTTTTTTTAATTTTTTAAATTGATTTACGGTTTTGCCAATTTTTCCACACAGGGCAATTGCCTGTCTGGTTATTTGTGTACATTTGCTAATTATGTGTGACAGCTAAACCACTGATCGAAAGGACCAGGGAGCATCAAGTGTACACTGCTGCACTGGTCTGCTTTTGCTTAGTCAGCTAGACATTCCCCTTCAGGATGCAGCCTAATAGAATTCTTCCATCCAGAGTACCGGTGCCAGTGAGGCATGTTCCTGCTTTAACTGCCGACACTTTGCCGTGACGCCACTCGGGTCTCATTCCTCTAACAGAGATACTACTTCTTCCTCTGGTAATCGATTGTGCCCTTTTCGTAATATGAATATCAGTACTTGGTCAGGCTTTGACTGTTGATGGTAGGAATGTTCTTTGTTGGGTCCGGGATGTTGTTTCAGCCCCTCCTTAACAGAGACAGAACCCATTGTTTTGCTTGTGGTTGTGATTTTTATTCAAGTGCAACATTTTGCCAACAGACAACGTTCTTTATGTTTGTTTTATTTAACTCGGGAGGTTTAAACGTTTACATTTCGTTTACAGTGTTAAAAATATTCCAGAAATACAAGTTTATTGCATTTGAAAGGATATACATGCGTTGTTATTATTTATTATTTATTATCATTACATCAGTGGTTGATTTGGTCTCAAAAAATGACGGCAATAATATCGTCTATTGCAGGGGTCGGCAACCCGCGGCTCCGGAGCCGCATGCGGCTCTTTGACCACTCAGATGCGGCTCAGCTGCATACTTGCCGACCCCCCCGATTTTCCCAGGAGACTTATGGATCTCAGTGCCTCTCCTAGATAACTCCCAGGGAAAATATAATCCTATTTTAGCCGTATCAAACAACTTTAACACTGTTACATTACAAATATGCGCCACACTGTGAACCCACACCAAAAAAGAATGAAAAACACATTTCTGGAGAACATCCCACCGTAACACAACATAAACACAACACAACCAATACCCAGAATCCCATGCAGCCCTAACTCTTCCGGTCTAGATTATACACCCCCGCTACCACCAAATCCCCCCACACATCAAACCCCCCCCCCCCCCCCCCCGTGCGTTGGTTGAGCGGAAGAGTTAGGGCTGCATGGGATTCTGGGTATTGGTTGTGTTGTGTTTATGTTAAAAAAATATGTTGTGTTACAGTGCAGATGTTCTCCAGAAATGTGTTTGTCATTCTTTTTTGGTGTGGGTTCAAAGTGTGGCGCATATTTGTAACGTAACAGTGTTAAAGTTGTTTTTATAAGGCTACCGTCAGTGTAAGATGTGTGGCTGCTGACCTAGTACGCCTTGCTGTCACTAACGTCAGCAAGCCGAAACTGCATTCTACATGTGGTCGAGCAGTTGCACTGTTTGGGCAGGCTGTAGAGGGCGCCAAAAGCAGCGCCATCACGCCCTGATATTGGGAAGTCTCCCGGAAAAAATGAGAGGGTTGGCAAGTATGACGCTGTCAAGCGCCATTCATTCAAAACTCGCGGGCCGCACTAACATCAAATTTCCACATTAAAGTGTGTGCCGGTGTGTGTGTCTGAGACCCCTGGTTAACATAGCACAAAGCATTTAAGCTATTTATGCGGTGTTTTTCATTTTATATTTTAAATTTTTTTTTGTGGCTCCCATTATTTTCTTTAATTTGTGAAACTTGCCAAAATGGCTCTTTGAGTGGTAAAGGTTGCCGACCCCTGGTCTATTGGTTTTAATTTGTAGGTCAATATAGCGTTGATCAAAATGAGGTGTTGGTCAAGGCGTATATGGAAGAGCAATTGAATGTGTCTTTGGCTGCTATAATTGGAGTGGAGAAACCACATTCACCCCTGAGTGCACACAGTATCTGTGGCAAATTAAAGATGGCTTTGCATTCCTTCTGGGCCTTATTGTAAGCAGAGCGGCTGCACTTTGGACTTCCCTTTATGGATCATGTCATTTTTTTTTAGACACAGATTTTAGGCTTTTAAGGTGTTTGTATAAATACTAGGGGTGTAACGGTACACAAAAATGTCGGTTCGGCACGTACCTCGGTTTAGAGGTCACGGTTCGGTTCATTTTCGGTACAGTAAGAAAACAACAAAATATACATTTTTGGGTTATTAATTTACCAAAAATATTTGTATTAGTGGAATATTTGATGTGAAGTAATGGGAACCTTGGATAGGTCAATAATTCATAATAACATTGATTTTGATTCAATATTATGTTTTGAGCAATGACAGTTTGAAAAGAAAAAAAACAGCTTTGTTTTATTAGTCAACATTGCAACTTTTTCTAAATGACATTTAACCTTTAAGCTTTTTTATTTCACTTTTGTTATGTTTTTGTTTATTTTAATAGTATTTTTAGAATGTGCCGTGGGCCTTTAAAACATTAGCTGTGGGCCGCAAATGGCCTCCGGGGCCCACTTTTGACACCCCTGCTATAGATAATAAAAAATTAAATGTAATAAATCTATGGATAAAAAGCAGAGCCTGGCGACGCATGCACGTTTATCATAACTCTCTCTCTCTCTCTCTCCCTCCCTCACCAATGCTGCTGCGCGCAAAATTTGTTTTGTTTTTAACCCCTTCTTAACCCTGAACGTACATTGAAAATACACGCAACCCTAACTCAAAATGCCGGACATTTGAGGCATTTAAGAAACTCCGCCCTGACAGCTCCGCAAAAGAGGACATGTCCGGTGAAAAGAGGACGTATGGTCAGTCTATCCTAGCCCGTTAGCTGCTAGCATGCCGTGTGTTGTGCCTCGGTGTGCGTTGTTTACACAACGTGCGTTACGCTACTTAATATGTCCGTGTGGAAACTCGTTCGGTACACCTCCGAACCGAACCCCCGTACCGAAACGGTTCAATACAAATACGCGTACCGTTACACCACTAATAAATACTATTATTATTATTACGTGTTTAATAAAATATGTACTTCCTCTATTCAGGTGCTCTAACAGTTGGTCTAGTTCGGCAATGTCAGACCATCCACGGACGAGACCGGACCTGCATCCCGCCACGGCTGCCCCCTGAGTGGGTCACCACGCTTTTCTTTATCATCATGGGCATCATCTCCCTCACTGTCACCTGCGGACTCCTCGTGGCATCGCACTGGCGTCGAGAAGCCACCAAATACGCCCGCTGGATTGCCTTTACCGGCAGTAAGTGAGCTCCACAAGGAGTGCATTCACTTTGACTTAAGCTATTCCCCCCTCCCTCTCTCCTCCTCCACCCTTTCCCACTTTGCTCCGTCTGGGTAAATGCACCGTGACACAACCTTTACACAGCTGTCCGTGCTCCTTTACGATATCCCCATCCCCTCGGAGTTTTCAGAACTTATTGCGCTACGCCATATTTTCCAGTATGCGTCACCTATTGTGCTTTCTGCAGATGAATAACATAACTGCTCTGTTTTTTTGTTTTTTTTAAACAGAATTCTAAATTACATAAACCGCATCTCATGTTTTGTCAATGCCACCTTCATAAGGCGGCGTGTGGGAGGATGGACTTTAATTGGTCGCTCAGCTGAGGGAAGAAACAGCCTGAAGCACGCTTGTACGGATGAAGCCTCGGATGCAACAATGCGCCGTTGTATTCTTAGTGCTCTTTTGCATTTTTATGACGAGGACTTCTTTGCATGGCATTTTTGACAAGCACCCACTTGACAGCATTGTGATTTACATGGCGGCTAAAAAGCTAATTTTAATGTTTTAAATGCGAATATTTAAACCAATGACAAACCTTATGTTCAGCAAGCACAAATCTGCCCCCTCAGGTAAGTTCAAAGGCATTACAAGCCATTGTTAAACAATCACACCCAAGCTGTTGCCATGGCGATCACTTCTCTGCTATGTGCTGGTGGTTGGACTAGAAATGAGGTGTATTAATAGTACACTTGTTTTCTTACGGCATTGTAATGATTAGTGGTTCAAACAGGGAAAATACTACGGGCGCAATATTTCCGTTATCTAAAAAGGACCAAGATAGTGTTCCAACAAACTGAGTCAACATTCTATTTTAGGATTCAATGATGAGAAGGTAAATGTTTGTCCTTCCAAGATTGCTCAATTGCTGTGATTCTGGACATCACACCTCTCGGCTACCAAGTAGGAGGAATTGAACGGTATGACGACAATTCTCATCTTTAATCAAGTCCATTCATCAAGACCAAAGCAGACGAAATGAAGGCAAGGATGTTTGCATTTAAAGGTTGGACAATCAAATACTAATATATACAATCTCGACAACCCGTCCAAACACATTTGTCGGAAAAGGTTCAGTCGGTATAATTCAAGATTCGGACTAAACTATTTTAGGAGGGTTGTTTTCACACAGTACGCTAAAGCCAATGATAGAGGAGGAGCTCACACTGTGCCGACTGACTCATGTCCACCACTTGAGAGCTTACACAGTACGTTTGTTACTTAATTCCTGTAGTTATTGGTAGCGCACGTTTTTGACGGTTGTTGACTTTCAAAACTACTCTCAAGAAGAAGATAACTCTTTTAGCTTTCCGGGATATATACCGTAATTTCCGGACTATAAGCCGCACCTGACTATAAGCCGCACCAGCTAAATTTAGGGGAAAATACAGATTGCTCCATATATAAGCTGCACCCGACTATAAGCCGCAGGGTTTTGATGTGTAATTAGCGTAGTATATAGGGGTTCCTGCTACCACGGAGGGGATTGTCGGGACAGAGATGACTGTTTGGGAACGCAAAGCGTCCCATTTATTAACTATAGATCTTTCAATCATTCAATCAAACTTTCACATCTTTGACATGGCGAACAGCATTCGTGCAGAGCACAAATAATACAACGGTGCAAAGTAATACAAAGTGCTCGCCTGTACGTTATCAAAATAACCAGCCTATGAAAAGTCAGTCTTTAATCATTGTGTCATCGTCTTCCTCCTGCGTACTAAAACCACCGAAATCCTCTTCGTCGGTGTCGGAGAAGAACAGGCCGTAAATAAGCCGCACCCTTGTATAAGCCGCAGGGACCAGAACGAGGGGGAAAAGTAGCGGCTTATAGTCCGGAAATTACGGTACACCTAACGACAACAAACCTGACACGAGTCAAGCCGGTTGTTTAGCGGCTTTGCGCAGTGACAGAGATGTGGCCCAAACTTCATGAAGCAAAACGAATATTTAAGATTCGAAGAACATTTGCACAACTACCGGTATGTTTCCATCGAGCGGTTCTTGGCACTTTGTGATGAAATGATTGCTATTGGTATTGATCAGCATTGCGTTTCCACTGCAGAGTGTGAAGGCAGGATAGTAATAGTATCAGTAAATGGCAATGACAGTATGGCTTTGGTATCTGGTGGCCCCGGAAAAGGGAAAACCAAACCAAATCGCACTACTTTTTTTTATTTAGCCTTTATTTAACCAGGTAAAATCCCATTGAGATCAAAGATCCCTTTTCCAAGGGAGACCTGGCCAAGAGGGCAGCAGCAAGGTTACATTAAAAACAGTAAACAAATACATAAAACATCAAATTTACAACATTAAAACTTGCTGACATAACACATGTGCATACAGACAAGGTACACTGCAATCCGTTCACAGAAGCTTTAAACTCATTTAATGTAACAAGGGTTTGAAGTTGAAGATTCGATTGTAGGTTATTCCAAGCCTTCGCTGCTGAAAACCTAAATGCTTTCTTGCCCAGTTCAGTTCTTACTTTGGGGACGACACATTGCAGAACATTCATTGAACGAAGATTGTGACTTCCTTGTTTCTTTGTTAAAAGACAAGACAGATAAGATGGAGTGATACCCAGAATGGTTTTGTAGATGAACACATACCAATGATTGAGGCGTCGAGCGCATAAAGACGTCCAGTTAACCATTGAGTATAATACGCAATGGTGAGTAAGGGGAGCACAGTTGGTGATGAATCTCAGTGCCCCGTGGTACACACTATCCAGCGTGTGGAGTAGCATTCATGTACAACACATCTCCATAGTCAATAACAGGTAAAAAAGGTTGTTTCTCGTTGGAAACTAGTTTTAAAGGCCTACTGAAATGATTTTTTATTTATTTAACGGGGATAGCAGATCCATTCTATGTGTCATACTTGATCATTTCGCGATATTGCCATATTTTTGCTGAAAGGATTTAGTAGAGAACGACGACGATAAAGTTCGCAACTTTTGGTCGCTGATTAAAAAAAAGCCTTGCCTGTACCGGAAGTAGCGTGACGTCGCAGGTTGAAAGGCTCCTGACATTTCCCCATTGTTTACACCAGCAGCGAGAGCGATTCGGACCGAGAAAGCGACGATTACCCGGTTAATTTGAGCGAGGATGAAAGATTCGTGGATGAGGAACGTGAGAGTGAAGGACTAGAGTGCAATGCAGGACGTATCTTTTTTCGCTCTGACTGTGACTTAGGTAAAAGGGCTCATTGGATTCCACACTTTCTCCTTTTTCTATTGTGGATCACGGATTAGTATTTTAAACCACCTCGGATACTATATCCTCTTGAAAATGAGAGTCGAGAACGCGAAATGGACATTCACAGTGACTTTTATCTCCACGACAATACATCGGTGAAGCACTTTAGCTACGGAGCTAACGTGATAGCATCGTGCTTAAATGCAGATAGAAACAAAAGAAATAAGCCACTGACTGGAAGGATAGACAGAAGATCAACAATACTACTATCAGGAGACACCGAACCAAACACTGGACCTGTAACTACACGGTTAATGCTGTGCCACCTGTCGAAGCCTAGCAATGCTGTTGCTAACGACGCCATTGAAGCTAACTTAGCTACGGGACCTCATCAGAGCTATGATAAAAACATTAGCGCTCCACCTATGCCAGCCCCCATCTGCTCATCAACACCCGTGCTCACCTGCGTTCCAGCGATCGACGGCGCGACGAAGGACTTCACCCGATCATCGATGCGGTCGGCGGCTAGCGTCGGATAGCGCGTCTGCTATCCGACTCAAAGTCCTCCTGGTTGTGTTGCTGCAGCCAGCCGCTAATACACCGATCCCACCTACAGCTTTCTTCTTTGCAGTCTTCATTGTTCATTAAACAAATTGCAAAAGATTCACCAACACAGATGTCCAGAATACTGTGGAATTTTGAGATGAAAACAGAGCTGTTTGTATTGGATACAATGTGTCCCAATACTTCCGCTTCAACCATCGACGTCACGCGCATACGTCATCATACATAGACGTTTTCAACCGGAAGTTTAGCGGGAAATTTATGTCACTTTATAAGTTAACCCGGCCGTATTGGCATGTGTTGCAATGTTAAGATTTTATCATTGATATATAAACTATCAGACTGCGTGGTCGCTAGTCGTGGCTTTCAGTAGGCCTTTAAGAGTCTTCAGGATCTTAGTGCATAAGCATTCTGTTGACGTCAGTGGCAGAAGATTTTGGGGTGAGATGGATGCCATTATAAAAAAGAGAGGCATCACGTTAATTTGGACCGTCACAATTCATGTGGGCCAAGCAGGATGCAGAAGGTGGCCAGTCCAGAGAGTAGTCAAACTAGCTACTGAATGGAAAGTGTTGACAGGCTATTTCAGTGTACACACTCAAGCTTTTCCAGGGTGTTGACCCATGGGAGTGGAGTGGCACTAACAACAATCAACAGTAAAATGTGCTTTGGTATGTCCACCATTTACAATTTTGCGTTTTTAAGGATGGTTCCAAATTGTTTTACAACATTTTAGCCTTTAGAAAATGCAACATCTGTTTGAGTTTGTGGTGCAGGTCAGAGCGTTAAATCCCATCTTTACATCACATTCACATGACCAGTAATATTAGCTGATTGCCAAACTGATGCCGGGCGAACAGCCAGATGTTGTAGATTACTGCCAAAAAAAAGGCAAACAATAAATCTGCTTAACAAGGAACAAAAGTAATGCAGAATATGACTTAGAGCAAATACTCAACAGTATGTTAATTAAAGGCCTACTGAAAGCCACTACTAGCGACCACGCAGTCTGATAGTTTATATATCAATGATGAAATCTTAACATTGCAACACATGCCAATACGGCCGGGTTAACTTATAAAGTGACATTTTAAATTCCCCGCTAAACTTCCGGTTGAAAACTCCTTTGGAGAATGACGTATGCGTGTGACGTAGCCAGTGAAACAGAGGTATGGCTCCCCCATTGAAGCCAACACAAAATAGCTCTGTTTTCATCTCATAATTCCACAGTATTGTGGACATCTGTGTTGGTGAATCTGTTGCAATTTGTTCATTGCATTATGGAGAAAGAAGCTGAGCAAGCAAAGAAGAAAGTTGTTGGTGCGAAGGGGAGTATTTTGCGAGGGAAGTCAGCAACACAACACAGCCGGTGTTTCATTGTTTACATTCCCGAAAGATGCAGTCAAGATGGAAGAACTCGGATAACAGAGACTCTAACCAGGAGGACTTTGACTTCGATACACAGACGCCTGTAGAGAACTGGGACAACACAGACTCTTACCAGGATTCCTTTTAATTTGGATACACAGACGCGGTACCGTGAGTATGCAGCTGCGCTTCCAAACATTTGATCGCTTGCCCGTACGTGCGTGTCACGTATGTAACTTTGGTTAAATATATCAGCTTTATGAACCTTGGGTTAGGTGAACGGTCCTTTTGGCTGAGTGAGTGTGTGTGTTGTGTAGGTGTTTGAATTGTATTGGCGGGTTATATGGACAAGAGCTAGTAGCTAGGAGCTAGGAGCTAGCATAACAAACACCTAGGTGTTTTTATGCGGGATTAATTTGTGTCATATTAAATATAAGCCTGGTTGTGTTGTGGCTAATAGAGTATATATATATGTCTTGTGTTTATTTACTTTCTTAGTCATTCACAGCTAAAAACCAGGTCCCACCCGCCTCTCACAGTACCTTCCCTATCTGAATCGCTTCCACTCCCCACTAGTCCTTCACTTGCACTTTCCTCATCCACAAATCTTTCATCCTCGTTCAAATTAATGGGGAAATCTTCGCTTTCTCGGTCTGAATCGCTCTCCCTTCTGGCCGCCATCACTGTAAACAATAGGGAACTTTGCGGAAATGTTCAACTGACTACGTCACGCTACTTCCGGTAGGGGCAAGGCTTTTTTTTTGTCAGATACCAAAAGTTGCGATCTTTGTCGTCGTCGTTCTCTACTAAATCCTTTCAGCAAAAATATGGCAATATCGTGAAATGATCAAGTATGACACATAGAATGGATCTGCTATCCCCGTTTAAATTAAAAAAAATTCATCTCAGTAGGCCTTTAAGCTTGCTTCAAAATGCATTTACATTAAACGCCTATGACTTCAACATGCAGGTTTTGCTTGTGCTATTTTGGGACCAGGCTTACCTGCAGTAAATAAACAGTCGCTGAAGCTGCCTCTTTCCAAAGCTTGAAATTTGATTCCTCCTTTTCTTTTTTTTAAGCTAGCTAAGAAATTTAAAGCCGTTTCTCAGCCTGAAGTGGTCCAGGAAGCTTATTCGGCATCTTTGGAGAAACATTTAGGTTGGGATTGAAGGACACTTAAAGGCCTACTGAAAGCCACTACTACCGACCACGCAGTCTGATAGTTTATATATCAATGATGAAATCTTAACATTGCAACACATGCCACTACGGCCGGGTTAACTTATAAAGTGACATTTTAAATCTCCCGGGAAATATCCGGCTGAAACGTCGCGGTATGATGACGTATGCGCGTGACGTAGTCAGTTAAACGGAAGTTATGGTACCCCGTAGAATCCTATACAAAAAGCTCTGTTTTCATTTAATAATTCCACAGTATTCTGGACATCTTTTGCAATTTGTTTAATGAACAATGAAGGCTGCAAAGAAGAAAGTTGTAGGTGGGATCGGTGTATTAGCAGCGGACTACAGCAACACAACCAGGAGGACTTTGTTGGAGAGCAGACGCGCTAGCCGCGACCTCACCTTGACTTCCTACGTCTCCGGGCCGCCAAACGCATCGGGTGAAGTCCTTCGTCCTTCCGCCGATCGCTGGAACGCAGGTGAGCACGGGTGTTGATGAGCAGATGAAGGCCGGCTGGCGTAGGTGGAGAGCTAATGTTTTTAGCATAGCTCTGTGAGGTCCGGTTGCTAAGTTAGCTTCAATGGCGTCGTTAGCACAGCATTGTTAACCTTCGCCAGCCTGGAAAGCATTAACCGTGTAGTTACATGTCCACGGTTTAATAGTATTGTTGATTTTCTATCTATCCTTCCAGTCAGGGGTTTATTTTTGTTTGTTTCTATATGCAGTTAAAGCACGATGCTATCACGTTAGCTCGTAGCTAAAGCGTTTCCCCATTGTATTGTCGTGGAGATAAAAGGCACTGAATGTCCATTTCGCGTTCTCGACTCTCATTTTCAAGAGGATATAGTATCCGAGGTGGTTTAAAACACAAATCCGTGATCCACAATAGAAAAAGGAGAGAGTGTGGAATCCAATGAGTCAGCTTGTACCTAAGTTACGATCAGAGCGAAAAAAAATATGTATTTCACTGCATTCTAGTCCGTCACTCTAACGTTCCTCATCCACGAATCTTTCATCCTCGCTCAAATTAATGGGGTAATGGTCCGAATAGCTCTAGCTGCGTTGAAAACAATGGGAAAATATGAGGGAGTGAACAACTGACAACGTCACGCTACTTCCGGTAGGGGCAAGGTTTTTTTTTTTATCAGAGACCAAAAGTTGCGAACTTTATCGACGTTGTTCTCTACTAAATCCTTTCAGCAAAAATATGGCAATATCGCAAAATGGTCAAGTATGACACATAGAATGGATCTGCTATTCCCGTTTAAATAAAAAAATGTCATTTCAGTAGGCCTTTAAGGAGGTTTTTTTATGCTAGAAGGATTTGGGCTTTATCCAATTTATTGCACAAAGATGCTGCCTTCTAGGATGCTTGAGGAAAGATGCAACAACTCATAATATAACATGTTTAAAGTACAGCAGCTAGAATATATTGGATGTTTGCATCAAAGTAGATAAGAACACTTTGACAGTGATTAATGAAACAATTCATTCTTTTAATGAAGACAAATGAGTAACCTCTCAAATATTGACTTGTGAGAGAATGTTGCCCAGAAATGTAATTATAGAATAGAGTAGGAGAGTCCTCTTGTTGTCCATGTTTTGAATAAATTGTATTTCAGGCAATCAAGAATGAAGCGAATTAAGCCAAATAAGTACACTAGCAGTTGGGAATCCCAACAACAATGTACAGGTTTAATATATTTTGTGATCTTCTTTTTTTTAACGATAAAAGTGGAAACACAGAACAATGTATACCAAAACGGAACCGAAGAGTTGTGCTTTGTGGGAACGACAAGTTAGGCAAAAACAAAACTGCCATGTGGCCGAGTGCATAAAATGTTTATCGCATGATACAACGCTTTTATTTTTTATATCGTAATGTTACCGTCCTTACCGCCGTGGCTGATGTAACTGCAGCAACACTGCTACTTTGTGGGAACATTTTGATACACCTTACTTTACAGCAGGGGTGGGCAATTCATTTTTACCGGGGGCCGCATGAGCAACCCGAGCACTGCTGGAGGGCCACATCGACAATATTTCAATTAAATTTTGCTCAATATTATTTTTGATATATACCGTAAGATAAATAATAATAATAATAATAATAATTAATAAATAATAATAGTAATACTTCAACATAGTGTGTGTAACAGCATTCCATGACTAATATAAATAAATTAACATTAATAATAAATGACAGTAAAATAAGCACACGTATGACTGAGGAGTCATAGTGTAACTTTGTGTGGTGTTTGAGTTGTCCGACTTTTTGTGTGGCCATAAACGCACCAGTGGTTTAGTGCTATGCGTGTTGGTGACAGATGACAAGTTGCTTTTGGCCTGGTTTGTACGGCAGAAAATGACTAGTTTTTCCAGATAGAAGTGTTTTACTCATGTTTTTGGTGTGGTTATGTCCGAATATAAACAGTTTTGCTCAATAAAGTGATCGATATAATTCCTGGCCTCGAAGCATCTCGATAGACGTTACAATAATTGAACGGTGTTCAATTGAACGGTGTTGACGAACACCGTTAGGGCCGCTTGTTGTCACTGTCACTCAAAGCTGCATTGCAAAATTACATAGAATAAATATGTTTATTTTGTTTAGAATTCAGATGGGATTTGATTTGGTGCGCGGCATATATTTGCTGTGCGCAGCGGACGCTTGAGCAGTGCGCAATTGCGCAGGCGCGCACCTTAGAGGGGACGTTGCTTGGCAGTCCATGTCTTGTTGAAAACACGCCATTCTTCCTCAACTTTTCTCTTTTTAGCGTCCTTGGTGTAAACCGTGCATCACTTGTCGCTGCATGTGCACCTTCACTCGCAGGTTACACACGGACATACGCTCATAAATAACACTTTTCAAAATAAAAGCAGCACAGTTGTATTGCGCGCACGACATAGATGTTTTTTCAACTTTATTTTGTAATTTGTGATTGCAGCTGTTCACATTCACTCACAATCACGCACACGCATACGTCCACACGGAAGTAATACAAATAACGATTTTCAAAACAAAAGCAGCACCGATGTATTGCACACTCGACATAGATACTTTTTAAAATTTATTTTGTAATTTATAATTGGCCTCACGCGGGCCGGACAGGGACGCACAAAGTGCCGGATGTGGCCCGCGGGCCGCAGAATGCCCAGGTCTGCTTTACAGCGACAGGAGCATGGATGTCAACATTGCGCAGTCAAAAAGGAAACGGAAACTAAACAAACAGAACCTTTTGAAGAATTGTTTCCAGAAAGAGGAACTGCTTTGTTTGGATTTAAAAAGTCCGACATCCACCAAACAACGGTTGGCTAATCTGCTAAAACAAGCTGCTAACAAGTCGTTGCTAGTGACTTGAACACATCTATTCTTTTAGTTTAGTTAAGTTTAGTTTATTAAGGATCCCCATTAGTCTACACCGCAGTGGAGACTATTCTTCCTGGGGTCCAGGCAAAAAACATCACACAATCACAAAACAAAAGATTACAATGCAGTACAACATGATCAAATAATAAAATGTTATACTACAAAAATAGCAACAACAAAGAACCAAAAAAAAACCCAATAACTTCGAGTTTACATAATAATGTTCATACCAAAGATGGCGCTAACTGTTTTAATGACATTCAGACTTTACTTCAATCAATAACGGAGCAGCATCTCCTCATCCGTGGCTCACTAGTGCAACAACAACGCCCGAAATGTCGTCCGACCGGAACTCTCTAAGAACTTAAGTTCCTTGGGTGAATAATGTAAACTCACTACACCGGTATGTTTTAGTGCTTTCATGGCGAGTTTACTGACAGATATACGTAAGAACTTTACACTACTTTATATTACAAATGGCAACAGCGGAGGATGAATGTCCCATACCAAGAAGATAGAGAAAAAGAAGAAGATTATCGACTATAGTATCGGCACGGACTACTAAGGCAGACACGCTCAAATTTTCAGGACTTATGCAGATCCCAAATACGGACCAGCAGGTACCAGAAGGTAAGAAAAGTTGCTTTTGCATAATATTGCGAAAACAAAATGCCAGATAATATGTCTTACCTTATACACACACCATAATAATACTCCTATGTTGAAGCACAGTACAATCCATCAAGCGGTGTGGCTTCATAGCTTACCAAAATCCTACTAAAACATTTTGATAGATTTTTGAGCGCCGTGTGTAATGTTCTATATTTTCAATAGAACATATAACATTTTGGTGTCGTTTACTTGAGACCCATCATAGTGCAGTCCACACATATCTCTTATGTTTGACTGCCATCTCCTGGTCACACTTATCACCACACCATGTACCAAATAAAATAGCTTTGAGGTGGGTATGCTCAACCAAAATTATTTCTTATATTAGGCGCACCAGGTTATAAAGCACACTGTCGAGTTTTGAGGGGGAAACAATGATTCTAAGTGCGCCTTATAGTCCGGAAAATACGGTAATTTCATTTGTACCCACCAAAGAAAAAGAAATATCCATTCATTTTTGATGCCACTGTTCCACAGTGGGGTCACTTTAGGTGAGCGGTAGGCTATGACCTGGAATTGGTTGCCAGTCAATCAGAGGGCGCATGTAGGGCGCATGTAAGAACTTTACATTACTTTATATTAGAAATGGCAACAGCGGACGATGAATGTCCCATACCAAGAAGATAGAGAAAAAGAAGAAGATTATCAACTATAGTATCAGCACGGACTACAGTGGCGGACGTGCGCACATTTTCAGGACTTATGCAGATCCCAAATACAGATCTGCAGGTACCAGAAGGTAAGAAAAGTTGCTTTTGCATAATATTGTGAAACAACACCAGATAATGTCTGCTAATGGGTGTGGTCCTTACACACACACCATAATAATACTTGTATCTCTGACTACGGTAGCCGTAATGGGCCGACAATCCATCAAGCGGTGCGCCTTCAAAGTCATACTAAAACATTTTGACAGATTTTTGAGCGCCGTGTGTAATGTTCTTTATTTTCAATGGTTTTGGTGTTGTTTACTTGAGTCATATTGCAGTCTACACGTATCTCTTATGTGTGACTGCCATCTACCGGTCACACTTATTATTACACCATGTACCAAATAAAATAGCTTTGAGATCAGTAAGCACAACCAGAATTATGCCGTACATTAGGCGCACCGGGTTATAAGGCGCACTATCGATTTTTGAGAAAATGAAAGGATTCTAAGTGCGCCTTATAGTCCGAAAAATACGGTACCTAGCTGTGTCTCCTTCGGTGTTGCCAATTTCGCTTATTATAGGCGACTCTTTTTTTTAATACGATGTTTTCATATGGTGTCATTTGTCTCGTGACATCTTGCAAAACTATCTTCTCGTATAACAGTAGGAACTAGGAAATCCTAGTTTATGTTCAACACCACATATTTGAGTGAGGTCAGTTTTAACAACAAGCGATATGTACCAAAAAAAATGCTTCACCCTCTCATCAGGACAGTACTAGACTGAGTTCATTTAACATTTACTATGCCCACTAGCAACGAGGAGGCTCGTAACTCAAATATATGCCCAAAGTAGGGCTGGGCGATATATGGAAGATACTCCATATATCGCGGGTTTGTCTCTGTGCGATATAGAAAAGGACTATATGGTGATATTGGAGTATACGTTCTCACGCAGTTGCTTTTAGCTGCGGGCATTACACTACAACCGTTTCTCACTCTTTCTTGTCTCTCCTTCTCACAGAGACATAAAACAAGCGCACCTTCTTACATACGTCACATACTGTCGCGCGTGCGATGTCACACGCCCTCGCCGAGCGGAGAGGTAGCGGCATGGGTAAAGTTAGCTGCGATGCTAGCGGAGTGGTGCGAGTGGTAATACGAGAGAGAGAAGGTGCGAATCTGGTAACAAATGAAGGAAGAATTAATTCCCAAGAAAAACAGCAGGGGGTCCATCGTCTGGCGGTGGTTTGGCTTCAAGCGGGAAGATGTCGAACAGACAACTGTAATATGTCAAGTTTGCGGCAAAAGCGTGGCTACAAAAAGTAGCACCACTGCTAATGTGTAGCATCATTTGAAAAGTCACCCGCTAGAGAAGGAAGAGTGCTTACTCCGCACGCCATTCGGTGCCACACCCACAAAATGCCCAAGCCACCATTTCCACATCAACACCGTATGAAACAAATAGTCAACAACAGAAGGAGATAACGTCCGCAGGAACCTACCACATAGTGAAGGACATACACTATTTGATTTCCTATTATGCAGCTCATTTTTATTTGACACTTATTGAAATATCTTGTGTGACATCATGCACAAAAGTGCACTTTATTTGTTTTAAACTATTGTAGTGGCGTTCTGTACAAAAAGTACTTTAATTCAGTGTTGTTTTGATATGTCATCTTAGTGACATCATGCACAAAAGTGCACTAATAGCTTGTTTTAAAATGTCTCTGACAATCTTGCACTTTCTGTTTTGAAATGACATGAATGTTTGTGCCACTGCTTAATAACTGTTTCATAAATACACTTTTAGTTGTGGTTTCCCTCTGTGCATGAAAGTTTAAAAGTAGCATATATTAATGCAGTATGAAGAAGAATGTTTGAATGTAGACACATAGAATCATCATACTGCTGTGATTATATGCATCAAGTGTTCATTCAAGGCTAAGGCAAAATATCCACATATATATGGTGTATCGTGACATGGACTAAACATATCCACATATATATGGTGTATCGTGACATGGACTAAACATATCCACATATATATGGTGTATGGTGACATGGACTAAACATATCCACATATATATGGTGTATCGTGACATGGACTAAACATATCCACATATATATGGTGTATCGTGACATGGACTAAACATATCCACATATATATGGTGTATCGTGACATGGACTAAACATATCCACATATATATGGTGTATCGTGACATGGACTAAACATATCCACATATATATGGTGTATCGTGACATGGACTAAACATATCCACATATATATGGTGTATCGTGACATGGACTAAACATATCCACATATATATGGTGTATGGTGACATGGACTAAACATATCCACATATATATGGTGTATCGTGACATGGACTAAACATATCCACATATATATGGTGTATCGTGACATGGACTAAACATATCCACATATATATGGTGTATCGTGACATGGACTAAACATATCCACATATATATGGTGTATCGTGACATGGACTAAACATATCCACATATATATGGTGTATGGTGACATGGACTAAACATATCCACATATATATGGTGTATCGTGACATGGACTAAACATATCCACATATATATGGTGTATCGTGACATGGACTAAACATATCCACATATATATGGTGTATGGTGACATGGACTAAACATATCCACATATATATGGTGTATCGTGACATGGACTAAACATATCCACATATATATGGTGTATGGTGACATGGACTAAACATATCCACATATATATGGTGTATGGTGACATGGACTAAAAATATCCACATATATATGGTGTATCGTGACATGGACTAAACATATCCACATATATATGGTGTATCGTGACATGGCCTAAACATATCCACATATATATGGTGTATCGTGACATGGACTAAACATATCCACATATATATGGTGTATGGTGACATGGACTAAACATATCCACATATATATGGTGTATCGTGACATGGACTAAACATATCCACATATTAATAAAAGGCCATATCGCCCAAAGCATAACAAAAAACCGAGAGAGCGCTCATATGGGAGAATACTGGGAAGTTGAGGTACGTGTAAGTTGACGTAGTACTATACTGTACACTGCAAAAAGTCAGTGTTCAAAAACAAGAAAAAAAAAATACAAAAATGAGGGGTATTTTATTTGAACTAAGCAAAATTATCTGCCAATAGAACAAGAACATTTGACTTGTCAAGACTTTCTAAAACAAGTAAAATTAGCTAACTTCAATGAACCCAAAAATACATAAATAAGTATATTCTCACTAATAACAAGTGCACTTTTCTTGGTAGAAAAAAAAAATATGACACCTTTTTGCTCAATATGTTGAATAAGCGGTAGAAAATGGATGGATGGATGTTGAAAAATATTCTTAAATAAAGTAAATGCTAGTGCCATTATCTTGACATAATGATATGCGCTCGGCATTACATTTCTTGAAACCAGCAAACTTATACTAAAAACTAGTTTATTGTTCTTGATAGAAAAGCAACAAGGTAAGCGCTTGTTACTCTCGGGGTCTCCTAGCCGCTCAGGCAAATCATATTCTCTAAAAATGCATTTTTCCATGGATAACATGACATCATCGCTCCAAGTGCGTGCTCTTTCAGCCAATTAGTGCACATATATACAACCCGGCCCCCGGCCAAAACATTTTTAATTGTAATTTTGAAGAATTCCTCTACATGTGCATTAATATTCAACATTTTTAGAAATGTCACATGTTAAATGTTTAAATATTAACTGTGCCAAGTGTACTACTATATGAGTATGTATGTTCTATTGTTTCATTGAAAATAAAACAGCCTTCATCTGTTTTAATTATGAGACACAATTGTGTCAAAGTCATGATTTTTTTTCCATGCTTAAAATAAGAATTTGTTACTTTAAAGAAGTAGTTTTATACTTGTGAGTGTTGATGACACAGCTTTGCAACACTTGATATTCTAGTTTCAAGCATGTTTTACTCAATATAGCTCATCAAATCTCAGCAACAAGCTGTAATATCTTTAGGAGCAAAACACTTAAAACAAGTAAAACACTCTAACATAAAATCTGCTTAGAGAAGAATTAGTTATCAGGCAGAAAATAAGCAAATTTCACCCTTAGTTGAGATACTTAATCTTACTTATATTTCAGTTTTTGCAGTGTGTTTATGTACTTTGTGTCTCCCCCCAGTGATCCTCTTCTGCATGGCGGCGCTCATCTTCCCCATAGGCTTCTACATCAACGAAGTGGGAGGCCAACCCTACAAGCTGCCCAACAACACCGTGGTGGGCTCCTCCTACGTGCTCTTCGTCCTCTCCATCTTCTTCACCATCGTGGGACTGCTCTTTGCAGGCAAAGTTTGCCTCCCGGGCTGAGGCTTTCCACAAAAGGTGGGATTTTGCAGAACACGCGACGACTGAAAATCTTAGGATGACAAACTCGGGTGAGTTTTTTGGGGGGACTTTAATGACGTATTGAACTCCTAAAATGAAAATACATCAACACACAAAGAAGGGCGTTTAAGAGGGGGGGGGGGGCGAAGAGAAGTCTTGGGGATGGAGGGCAGCTGTCCCACGGTTCTCTGTGGGTTCTATGTGCCACTGTCATGGCAACTGCAGGGATCATTCTGGCACACTCTTCTTGAGGACCACTAAAGCCCTCGACTACCTGCTGACGCCCACCCTTGGCACACACCGTCACCGACCGCCCTTGTTTTTCACTTTTGTCTTCTTTTTTTTTTTTTTTCTCTTGATGTACATTTTTGTGTTCGCCTTTCCACACAAGTATTTGGAGTGTAAATGAGTGAAACCAGGGCACTGCTTGCCTGTCACATCATATAACAAGTGTGTGTGTGAGTGTGTGTGTGTGTGTGTGTGTGAGCAGCTTCAAATGAGAGGAAGGTGGTTGAGCTCTCTGAGACTCACACACACACACACACACACACACTCACACACACACCATAGAGGAGAATGCCACTGAATACAACAGCTTGCATTAGGGTCATTTTCAAGGTTCCATAGTATTAAAACTTTATTAAATATCCATAGTATTAAAAAAAAATCAAATATACCTGTTGTCCAAAATCTAACAAACTTGATTCTGGAATTTAGATGGTTTATAGTACAAACCCCAAAACCGGTGAAGTTGTCACGTAAATGGTAAATAAAAAGAGAATACAATGATTTGCTAATCCTTTCCAACTTATATTCAATTGAATAGACTGCATAGACAAGATATTTCATGTTCACACTGAGAAACTTTGTTATTTTTTGCAAATATTAGCTCAATTGGAATTTGATGCCTGCAACATGTTTAAAAAAAGCTGGCACAGGTGGCAAAAAAGACTGAGAAAGTGGAGGAATGCTCATTAAAGACTTATTCGGAACATCCCGCGGGTGAACGGGCTAATTGGGAACAGGTGGGTGCCATGATTGGGTATAAAAGCAGCTTCCATGAAATGCTCACAAGGACGGGGCGAGGTGTCACCACTTTGTCAACAAACGCCCGAGCAAATTGTTGAAGAACAACATTTCTCAAGCAGCTATTGCAAGGAATTTAGGGATTTCACCATCTACGCTCCGTAATATCATCAAAAGGTTCAGAGAATCTGGATAAATCACTGCACGTAAGCCATGATATTACGCACCTTGGATCCCTCAGGCAAAAAGCCACATCGGTGTGTAAAGGATATCGCCACATGGGCTCAGGAACACTTCAGAAAACCACTGTCAGTAACTACAGTTCGTCGTAAGTGCAAGTTAAAACTCTACTATGCAAAGCGAAAGCCATTTATCAACAACACCCAGAAACGCCGCCGGCTTCGCTGGGCCCGAGCTCATCTAAGATGGACTGATACAAAGTGGAAAAGTGTTCTGTGGTCTGACGAGTCCACATTTCAAATTGTTTTTGGAAACTGTGGACGTCGTGAACAAAGAGGAAAAAAAACATCCGGATTGTTCTAGGCGCAAAGTGTAAAAGGCAGCATGTGTGATGGTATGGGGGTGTATTAGTGGCCAAGACATGGGTAACTTACACATCTGTGAAGGCCCCATTAATGCTGAAAGGTACATACAGCTTTTGGAGCAACATATGTTGTTATCATGGACGCCCCTGCTTATTTCAGCAAGACAATGCCAAGCCACGTGTTCCAACAGCGTGGCTTCATAGTAAAAGAGTGCGGGTACTAGACTGGCCTGCCTGTAGTCCAGACATTGAAAATATGAAGGCTAAAATATGAGAAGAGAGACTGTTGAACAACTTAAGCTGTACATCAAGCAAGAATGGGAAAGAATTCCACTTCAAAAATGTGTCTCCTCAGTTCCCAAACCTTTACTGGGTGTTGTTAAAAGGAAAGGCCATGTAACACAGTGGTAAAAATGCCTTTTTTGCAATGTGTTGCTACCATTAAATTCTAAGTTCATGATTATTTGCCAAAAAAAACGAAGTTTCTCAGTGTGAACATGAAATATCTTGTCTTTGCAGTCTATTCCATTGAATATAAGTTGGAAATGATTTGTTGTATTCTCTTTTTATTTACCATTTACACAACGTGACAACTTCACTGCTTTTGGAAATGCCGTTTCGTACGCCTGCAGCTTTAAAGGTGTATTTTCCACATGTAATATGTCCCTGTGGTCCACAGAACATGTCATGGTGGTTCTTTAGTCCAAATTTTGCACAGATCATTTTTTTACAGACCATCTTCGAGCAGTTCTCTGACCATCTCTTCAGGACGCACAGTTTTGTGGGTGGTCTTTCTTACGTGCCTCCACTTTGACCGCATCTTCCCCCCGGTCAGCCCTGTTGTACTTTTAGTGCTTTCATACGGATAAAAGTTAGAACTTTACGCGAATTTTTGTATTAGAAATGGCAACAGCCGAGGATGCACGTGCATCTACGAGCCAGTCTGCCCCACAACAAGGATCTTTTTGACTACAATGGTGGACTTATGCAAAAAGCTCATTGGGTAAAATGTAACCATATATGGAGATATTTCATGACATCACAAATTGGGCAAATTCCAAATGGCTTGTTTGGATGACGTATGAAGGAGGCAAGATTGTTTTATAAGTATTTTTTTACCGTGCCTCCATTGATTAATTTCCAAATGTTGGGACTTATGCATGTCCCAAATACACAAAAACTGCTACCGATAAGTAAGAATTGTTGGTTTTGCATAGCAGGTTTAATGTTTGTCTCTGAGAAGCACGAGTGTGCACTTGTCTGGTCTAGACTACAACTCCGCACGTGTCTAAGGTAGCATTAAGAGGGAGACAAACAGTAGCAACACTAGCATAGCTCTGTGAGCTACCGTGCTAACATGACACTCACATTGCAACATCATAGGTTAGTTAGCCTATTTGCTGAAATATAATATATATCAGACTTCCAGCTTCAAGGACAGTTGGCTGAGCTCCTGGCTTCATTTTAAGATGTGTAGTGAAGTATATATTTTTCTCTTTTTTTTGAAGTACAGGTGAAACTAAAAAAATATATATATATATATATATAATATCGTGAAATGGTTTGTGTATTTCAGCAGTTACAAGGTGAAAGTAATGTATGACGTAGAATCAGAACATGCAACTCAAGATATTTCAAGCCTTCTTTTGATATGATTTTGATGATTATGGCTTAAAAACAGAATTATATCGCTGAGAATTTGGGTTTTTTTCAAAAATTATAACAAATAAATCTCACTTTGCAAGTACTGTAATGAGTTGATATCACATATTAGTTTGACATTTGAAGTTGAATTACTGACATAAATGAACTTTTGCACGATATTAAATTTTTTTTTACTTCTCGTGTGTATATATATATATATATATATATATATATATATATATATATATATATATATATATATATATATATATATATATATATATATATATATATATATATATTAGGGATGTCCGATAATGGCTTTTTGCCGATATCCGATATTCCGATATTGTCCAACTCTTTAATTACCGATACCGATATCAACCGATATATGCAGTCGTGGAATTAACACATTATTATGCCTAATTTGGACAACCATGTATGGTGAAGATAAGGTACTTTTTAAAAATAATAATAAAATAAGATAACTAAATTAAAAACATTTTCTTGAATAAAAAAGAAAGTAAAACAATATAAAAACAGTTACATAGAAACTAGTAATTAATGAAAATGAGTAAAATTAACTGTTAAAGGTTAGTACTATTAGTGGAGCAGCAGCACGCACAATCATGTGTGCTTACGGACTGTATCCCTTGCAGACTGTATTGATATATATATATATTATGTAGGAACTAGAATATTGATAACAGAAAGAAATGGGGGGAGGGAGGTTTTTTGGGTTGGTGCACTAATTGTAAGTGTATCTTGTGTTTTTAATGTTGATTTAATTTAAAAAAAAAAAACCCAAAAAACTGATACAGATAATAAAAAAAAACGATACCGATAATTTCCGATATTACATTTTAACGCATTTATCGGCCGATAATATCGGCAGGCCGATATTATCGGACATCCCTAATATATATATATATATATATATATATATATATATATATATATATATATATATATATATATATATATAATCTGTGTGTATATATGTATTTATGTATACTTGTATGTGTGTGTATATACACTATATTGCCAAAAGTACCTGCCTTGACTCACATATGAAGTTGAAGTGTCATCCCATTCCTAACCCATAGGGCTCAATATGATGTGGGTCCACCTTTTGCACCTATTACAGCTTCAACTCTTCTGGGAAGGCTGTCCACAAGGTTGCCGAGTGTGTTTATAGGAATTTTCCACCGTTCCTCCAAAAGCGCGTTGGTGAGGTCACACACTGATGTTGGTGGCTCTCAGTCTCCCTTCTAATTCATCCCAAAGGTGTTCTATGGGGTTCAGGTCAGGACTCTGTGCAGGCCAGTCAAGTTCATCCACACCAGACTCTGTCATCCATGTCTTTATGGACCTTGCTTTGTGCACTGGTGCACATTCATGTTGGAAGAGGAAACTGTTCCCACAAGGTTGGGAGCATGGAATTGTCCAAAATGTTTTGGTGTCCTGGAGCATTCAAAGTTCCTTTCACTGGAACTAAGGGGCCTGAAAACAACCCCACACCATAATTCCTCCACCACCAAATTTCACACTCGGCACAATGCAGTCCAAAATGTAGCGTTCTCCTGGCAACCTCCAAACCCAGACTGGTCCATCAGACTACCAGATGGAAAAGTGTGATTCATCAGTCCAGAGAAGGCGTCTCCACTGCTCTAGAGTCCAGTGGTGATGTCCTTTACACCACTGCATCCCACGCTTTGCATTGGACTTGGCGATGTATGGCTTAGATGCAGCTGCTCGGCCATGGAAACCCCTTCCATGAAGCTGTCTGCGTACTGTACGTGGGCTAATTGGAAGGTGACATGAAGTTTGGAGCTCTGTAGCAACTGACTGTGCAGAAAGTCTTTGCACTATGCTGACCTCTCTGTTAGTTTACCTGGCCTACCACTTGGTGGCTGAGTTGCTGTTGTTCCCCAAATCTTCCATTTTCACGACTGGATTTGTTGCACAGGTGGCATCCTATGACGCTGGAAATCACTGAGAGCGGCCCATTCTTTCACAAATGTTTGTAGAAACAGTCTCCATGCCTAAGTGCTTGATTTGATACACCGGGCCAAGTGATTAGGACACCTGATTGTCATCATTTGGATGGCTGGCCACCATACTTTTGGCAATATAGTGTATGTTTATATGTATGTATGTATGTGTGTGCAATGTCCATATATATACATATATATATATGTGTGTGTGTATGTATGTACATATATGTGTGTATACATAAATATGTATATGTGTATGTATATATTTATTATATATGTCTGTATAGCGACATATACATATATAGACATATATGTATATATACATGTGTGAGTGTATATATAGACATATATGTATGTGTATATATACACATATTCACACATATATATTAGAGATGTCCGATAATATCGGTCTGCCGATATTATCGGCCGATAAATGCGTTAAAATGTAATATCGGAATTTATCGGTATCGTTTTTTTTATTATCAGTATCGTTTTTTTGGGGGTTTTTTGGGTTTTAAAAAAAAAATTTTTTATTAAATCCACATAAAAAACACAAGATACACTTACAATTAGTGCACCAACCCAAAAAACCTCCCTCCCCCATTTACACTCATTCACACAAAAGGGTTGTTTCTTTCTGTTATTAATATTCTGCTTCCTACATTATATATCAATATATATCAATACAGTCTGCAAGGGATACAGTTATTAATATTAACAATATATCAATACAGTCTGCAAGGGATACAGTTATTAATATTAACAATATATCAATATATATCAATACAGTCTGCAAGGGATACAGTTATTAATATTAACAATATATCAATATATATATCAATACAGTCTGCAAGGGATACAGTTATTAATATTAACAATATATCAATACAGTCTGCAAGGGATACAGTTATTAATATTAACAATATATCAATACATATCAATACAGTCTGCAAGGGATACAGTTATTAATATTAACAATATATCAATATATATATCAATACAGTCTGCAAGGGATACAGTTATTAATATTAACAATATATCAATATATATCAATACAGTCTGCAAGGGATACAGTCCGTAAGCACACATGATTGTGCGTGCTGCTGGTCCACTAATAGTACTAACCTTTAACAGTTAATTTTACAAATTTTCATTAATTACTAGTTTCTATGTAACTGTTTTTATATTGTTTTACTTTCTTTTTTATTCAAGAAAATGTTTTTAATTTATTTATCTTATTTTATTTGATTCATTTTTTTAAAAAAGTACCTTATCTTCACCATACCTGGTTGTCCAAATTAGGCATAATAATGTGTTAATTCCACGACTGTATATATCGGTTGATATCGGTATCGGTAATTAAAGAGTTGGACAATATCGGCATATCGGATATCGGCAAAAAGCCATTATCGGACATCCCTAATATATATGCTCATCCATCTCAAAGCAGAGGTTTTTTTTCTCTTCCTGACGTCATGAAAACCCAGAAGCTGCAGAAGTGGAACCAACAAGTGAGCTAGTTTATGTTTGGTTCCCATAAACATGCCGTAGGGACACATTACTTTTAGAACATCCTTCAAAAAGTCCATGTTTGTCCAAAAGGGGGGACGTGTAAATATTAGAATGTAGACTGTGAACTTGACGTTCCTCCTCTTCCGTGTGTACAGTCCTGCTTTGTTTCTGAAAGACTTTTTGGTTGCCAAATAAGAGTATTGACTTCTTTCAAGGAATAAGCTGCAGTTGTTGAGAAAATGCTCCCTGTGAGTGTTGACAATCGGCGGTATTCTCCTTTAAGGTTGAGAGAGGAAGCAATGGAGTCTTTTTTTTCTTTCTTTTTCTGGATATAACCATGAAGGCACAGGGACTGCAGGTCAGCTCCATTTATGTGTGCTGCTTTTGACTTTTGGGAATGCAACACACACACACACACACACACACACCTGCACATGTTACACAGAGGTGTGTTGTCTAGTGGGGAAATGGCAATACCCCTCCAGAGGCCAACAGTGTTGTTATTTAATAGAAAAAGGTGGGATACTAAATCATGTTAAGCATATATTGTTACTGTATTAGCTTCAAACTTACTGACATCATGATGTGTGTGTGTGTGTGTGTGTGTGTGTGTGTGTGTGTGTGTGTGTGTGTGTGTGTGTGTGTGTGTGTGTGTGTGTGTGTGTGTGTGTGTGTGTGTGTGTGTGTGTGTGTTGGCAACTAGGGTTGCAAAATTCCGGGCATATTCAAAGTTGGAAACGTTCCATGGGAATAAACATTGACTGCAACATGCTAGATCTTGCAGCATGATTATTAGCTAAAACAACCGACTCAGTGGCCTAGTGGTGAGAGCGTCCGCCCTGAGATGGGTAGGTCGTGAGTTCAAACCCCGGCCGAGTCGTACCGAAGACTATAAAAATGGGAGCCATTACCTCCCTGCTTGGCACTCGGCATCAAGGGTTGGAATTGGGGGTTAAATCACCAAAAGTGATTCCCGGGCGTGGCCACCGCTGCTGCCCGCTGCTCCCCTCACCTCCCAGGGGGTGATCAAGGGGATGGGTCAAATGTAGAGAATAATTTCACCACACCTAGTGTGTGTGTGACAATCATTGCTACTTTAACTTGAACTTTAACCAGATTTCATGCAAATTCAGTACAATTTCAACCCTGCACTGTGCATTCCTCCATCACGTGCACAGATAACTCCCAGCATGCTACAATTTTCTCTATGTTAAATCCCATTCATTTATGCTAACAACATTAACGATTCAAACTTACCTTTTTTTGTGATGTGTAAAGTTCAACTAGCAAACACTAAATGAGAAGGTGTAGTTTCCTCTGCCTTCTGTTCTGCTAGCCATTCTGTTGTCATACAAGAATGTAGCTTATAGTTTGATTGACTGTTCATTTATTCATCTAGACTATTTATATTCATTTGTCCATCAGTCAAATATTTTTAAAGACTACTCCAATTGTTTAGCTGCCTATTTATATCTGTGTGTGGCATTGCATTAGTGTTTCACAAGAATAAATAAATACAAAGAGAATAATGCCACGTATGATGTGTGGAGACATTTCACCCCAACCAATGTAGGCGGAAAGGCGGTGTACATTTGCAAATACTGTGCAAAGAGCTACGTCAAAAATGCCAGCAGCATATAGACAAGTGCCCAATAATATATCATTATTGGAATTCCCCATTCATTCCCATATATTCCCATTCATTCCCATATATTCTCATTAATTCCCATATATTCCCATTAATTCCCCATTAATTCCCATATATTCCCATTAATTCCCCATTAATTTCCCATTAATTCCCATATATTCCCATTAATTTCCCATTAATTCCCATATATTCCCATTAATTCCCCATTAATTTCCCATTAATTCCCATATATTCCCATTAATTTCCCATTAATTCCCATATATTCCCATTAATTCCCCATTAATCCCCCATTAATTCCCATATATTCCCCATTAATTCCCCATTAATTCCCATATATTCCCATTAATTCCCCATTAATCCCCCATTAATTCCCATATATTCCCATTAATTTCCCATTAATTCCCCATTAATTCCCATATATTCCCATTAATTTCCCATTAATTCCATGTATTCCCATTAATTCCCCATTAATTCCCATTAATTTCCCATTAATTCCCATATATTCCCATTAATTCCCATATATTCCCATTAATTTCCCATTAATTCCCATATATTCCCATTAATTCCCTATTAATTCCCCATTAATTTCCATATATTCCCATATATTTTCATTAATTCCCATATATTCCCATTAATTCCCCATTAATTCCCCATTAATTTCCATATATTCCCATATATTCCCTTTAATCTCCCATTAATTCCCCATTAATTCCCATATATTCCCATTAATTTCCCATATATTCCCATTAATTTCCCATTAATTCCCATATATTCCCATTAATTCCCCATTAATTCCCCATTAATTTCCATATATTCCCATATATTCTCATTAATTCCCATATATTCCCATTAATTCCCCATTAATTTCCATATATTCCCATATATTCCCATTAATTTCCCATTAATTCCCCATTAATTCCCATATATTCCCGTTAATTTCCCATTAATTCCCATATATTCCCATTAATTCCCATATATTCCCATTATTTCCCATATATTCCCATTAATTTCCCATTAATTCCCATATATTCCCATATATTCCCATTAATTCCCCATTAATTCCCATATATTCCCATTAATTTCCCATTAATTCCCATTAATTCCCCATTAATTTTCATATATTCCCATATATTCTCATTAATTCCCATATATTCCCATTAATTCCCCATTAATTTCCATATATTCCCATTAATTCCCCATTAATTCCCATATATTCCCATATATTCCCATTAATTCCCATATATTCCCATTATTTCCCATATATTCCCATTAATTTCCCATTAATTCCCATACATTCCCATTAATCCCCACACATTCCCATTAGTTCCCATATATTCCCATTAATTCCCATTAATTTCCCATTAATTCCCATACATTCCCATTAATCCCCACACATTCCCATTAATTCCCATTAGTTCCCATATATTCCCATTAGTTCCCATATATTCCCATTAATTCCCATGGACGGTGTCCAACTTTGAATAATCCAAAAAATGGTCAATATTTCCAAACTTCCCGAGCTCCACTTCCCGTGGTAAATTTACGGAAAGTTTCCGGAAATTTACTGGAAACTTTCCACCCCTTTTGCAACCCTATTGGCAACAATCACAAGTCTTAAGAGTTGTTTTGCATTTGTTTCCTCTCCGCAGTGGCCGCTCTTTCTCTGTGGGCTCAGTATTTTTTCTTTGCTAATGCACACACACACACACACACACACACACACACACACACACACACACACACACACACACACACACACACACACACACACACACACACACACTTACACACACACACACACACACACACACTTACACACACACACACACACACACACACACACACACACACACACACACACACACACACACTCACACACACACACACACACACACACACACACACACACAGGCAGGTATTAGGAAGCATTCTCCAGCTTTGGTTTCACCACAAACGTGTACAAAAACAAAGAGAACTTCTTTACCTCATCGTTTGTATTCATTTCAAATTGCGGCGACGTCGGCCCGCTCTTAGTTTGTTTCTTGCCTCGACGAGATGTCGACACACACACACGAGCCTGTGACCGTAGGACGTTATTTATCACTGAATAAAATGAAGAAACTGGACTGAGGGACTTTGTCGTGTCATTGTGTATATATATATGTGTGTGTGTGTGTATGTATTAATTCTTGTAGAAACAATAGGAAACATGTCATGTATGGCAGTCGTACCCCAAATCTCAGAAGCAATCTGCCAAAATGCCTTTTATTGTCATGGTTTCAGCAACATTTTTAGTACGATTTGACTACTCAGCTGCAAAATGTGTGCCAGAAAAACATTCAAAACGAAAGAAAAGAATGGCCTTCAATTCAACGCATTACGTCATAACATGATGAAATACAATTCTGTGTGTGTGTGTGTGTGTGTGTGTGTGTGTGTGTGTGTGTGTGTGTGTGTGTGTGTGTGTGTGTGTGTGTGTGTGTGTGTGTGTGTGTGTGTGCATGTGTGTGTGTGTGCGTGCGCGTGTGTGTGTGATTCAGCACCAGGAGATGCTTGAACAGAGTGGGTCTCACGGCCTTACAGACACCTTCCTGCTGACCGCTGTGTTTATTTCTGCTGACTGTTTCTTTTCACCAGGGTATGAATGTCTTTGTGAGAGACCTCCTGTATTATTTTCACTTAACTTATATATGTATACATACATATATACACACGTGTGTGTACATATATATATATATATATATATATATATATATATATATATATATATATATATATATATATATATATATATATATATATATATATATATATATATATATATATATATACTGTATATGTATGTATATATACAACAATACATTTTATATGGCGTATTTACTCCACCAAAAACTGATAAGAAGTGCTAACAAGTGTTATTAAAGGCCTACTGAAATGATTTTTTTTAATTTAAACGGGAATAGCAGATCCATTCTATGTGTCATACTTGATCATTTCGCGATATTGCCATATTTTGCTGAAAGGATTTAGTAGAGAAAATCGACGATAAAGTTCGCAACTTTTGCTCGCTGATAAAAAAAAGCCTTGCCTGTAGCGGAAGTAGCGTGACGTCACAGGAGCTAGTATTCCTCACAATTCCCCGTTGTTTACAATGGAGCGAGAGAGATTTGGAGCGACGATTACCCCATTAATTTGAGCGAGGATGAAAGATTCGTAGATGAGGAACGTTACAGTGAAGGACTAGAGAGGCAGTGATGGACGTATCTTTTTCGCTCTGACCGTAACTTAGGTACAAGCTGGCTCATTGGATTCCACACTCTCTCCTTTTTCTATTGTGGATCACGGATTTGTATTTTAAACCACCTGGGATACTATATCCTCTTGAAAATGAGAGTCGAGAACGCGAAATGGACATTTATAGTGACTTTTTTCTCCAAGACAATACATCGGTGACACACTTAGCTACTGAGCTAACGTGCTAGCATCGTTCTCAAATGAAGATAGAAACAAAATAAATAAACCCCTGACTGGAAGGATAGACAGAAGATCAACAATACTATTAAACCATGTGCATGTAACTACACGGTTAAAAATTCTCAGCCTGGTAAGGCTTAACAATGCTGTTGCTAACGACGCTAAGGCTAATTTAGCAACTTAGCAACCGGACCTCACAGAACTATGATAAAACATTAGCGCTCCACCTACGCCAGCCAGCCCTCATCTTCCCATCAACAGCCGTGCTCACCTGCGTTCCAGCGATCAACGGCGCGACGAAGGACTTCATCCGTGGGTTTGGCGGCAAGCATCGGCTAGGCGTCTTCTATCAGGGTAAGTAGTCCTTGTTGTGTTGCTGTAAGTATTGTACTTAGCCGCTAAGACACCGATTGATCCCACCTACAACGTTCTTCTTTGCAGCCTCCATTGTCCATTAAACAAATTGCAAAAGATTCACCAAACAGATGTCCAGAATACTGTGGAATTTTGTCGAAGAAACAGAGCTTTGTGTATTGTGTCCAATAGGGCCCAAACACTTCCGTGCATTTTGTGACGTCACGCACATAAATCATATCCAAAGGAGTTTTTCAACCGGAAGTGTGGCGGGAATTTTAAAATGTCACTTTATAAGTTAACCCGGCCGTATTGACATGTGTTGCAATGTTAAGATGTCATCATTGATATATAAACTATCAGACTGCGTGGTCGCTAGTCGTGGCTTTCAGTAGGCCTTTAAAGATGCAGATATCATTGTTGACATCCAGAGCAGCCACCTTTAAAACAAACTCGGGGGGTGGGTGGGAATGCTCCGACTTTCCGAGTCACAAATCCGACCTGAGGGAGAGTTCCGGTTGAAATTCCGACTTGCCAGCACAAATGGAACACACCATTCGCTACACGCCTGTCACTGCTCGTTAATCGGGAGACTTCTCACGCCAGAGCGTCTAACTGTCAGGAGCTGTATCGTTACAACCCTGACATGTTCTTTATTAAATAACAGCGTGAGTGCTAAGTGAATTATGCCAAAGTGTTGGGGGGGGGGGGGGGGGGCGGGGGGGGGGGGGGGGGGGGGTGAGGGGACTGGACTACCAAAGGTGTGAGAGCAGTGTAAATATTAGCAGTGCACATGATAAACCATAGCACCGTTGATCTACGTCGTGAATACCAGGACTTGATCAGTGTTGAATGTTGTGTACTTCCCTTCAGGTTCCCCCCCCTCCCCCCCAGAGATTAGACATACTGTACATTGATTTACTATGCAATCCTCTTCAAGTACATCAGGCTGCACTCTGCAAATGTCCATTAAATGAAATGACTAATCCACTTCAATTACTTATCGCAACCAAAAATATGACCAGCCCGACACTTATTAGACCATTTTGTGCAATTACATGCTCTTAAACAGAAGCTGTGTTGGTGCTGGGGAGTAATCTGTTTTACTGGTGAGCTTTACAAACACACCACACATGTGTGTGTGTGTGTGTGTTGGTGAGACACACACCACACATGTGTGTGTGTGTGTGTGTGTTGGTGAGACACACACCACGCATGTGTGCTGTGTGTTGGTGAGTAATCTGTCTTACTGGTGAGCTTTACAAACACAGCACACATGTGTGTGTGTGTGTGTGTTGGTGAGACACACACCACACATGTGTGCTGTGTGTTGGTGAGTAATCTGTCTTACTGGTGAGCTTTACAAACACACCACACATGTGTGCTGTGTGTTGGTGAGACACACACTTTACATGTGTGCTGTGTGTTGGTGAGACACACACCACACATGTGTGCTGTGTGTTGGTGAGACACACACTTTACATGTGTGCTGTGTGTTGGTGAGACACACACCACACGTGTGCTGTGTGTTGGTGAGACACACACCACACATGTGTGCTGTGTGTTGGTGAGACACACACTTTACATGTGTGCTGTGTGTTGGTGAGACACACACCACACATGTGTGCTGTGTGTTGGTGAGACACACACTTTACATGTTGCTGTGTGTTGGTGAGACACACACCACACGTGTGCTGTGTGTTGGTGAGACACACACCACACATGTGTGCTGTGTGTTGGTGAGACACACACTTTACATGTGTGCTGTGTGTTGGTGAGGACACACACTTTACATGTGTGTGGTGTGTGTTGGTGAGACACACACATGCTTGGCATGACGTGATGTTTTCCAACTGTTTGGAAGGAAGTCTGTGCTACTTTCAAAAAGCTTCCTCCCACCTACAGTTCATGTCCTGTCATTCATCTGTGTGTGTGTGTGTGTGTGTGTGTGTGTGTGTGTGTGTGTGTGTGTGTGTGTGTGTGTGTGTGTGTGTGCTGTCATTCATCTGTGTGTGTGTGTGTGTGTGTGTGTGTGTGTGTGTGTGTGTGTGTGTGTGTGTGTGTGTGTGTGTGTGTGTGTGTGTGTGTGTGTGTGTGTGTGTGTGTGTGTGTGTGTGTGTGTGCATGTAAAGTGATCGTCAGTCTGTGTGTGTGTGTGTGTGTGTGTGTGTGTGTGTGTGTGTGTGTGTGTGTGTGTGTGTGTGTGTGTGTGTGTGTGTGTGTGTGTGTGTGTGTGTGTGTGTGTGTGTGTGTGTGCGCGCATGTAAAGTCCCTTTTTCACAGGTCTACTTGGCACTTTTGCAAAACATTAAAACAAAAAAAAATTGTACTTGGACAGGCTTTCTTTTGCACGACCAAATCTAAGTCCCCCAAAAAAATACAAAGTGTATCTTATTTTGAAAAAATATATTGAAAAATTATTATATTTGATAGGTATTCAAGTATTTCTTATATATATATATAAGAAATACTTGAATTTCAGTGAATTACAGCTATATATATATATATATATATATATATAATAAATACTTGAATTTCAGTGAATTACAGCTATATATATATATATATATATATATATATATATATATATATATATATATATATATATATATATATATATATAAAATAAATACTTGAATTTCAGTGAATTACAGATATATATATATATATATATATATATATATATATATATATATATATATATATATATATATATATATATATATATATATATATATATATATATATATATATATATATATATATATATATATATATTGTGAGTTCAAACCCCAGCCGAGTCATACCAAAGAGTATAAAACTGGGAGCCATTACCTCCCTGCTTGGCACTCAGCATCAAGGGTTGGAATTGGGGGTTAAATCGCCAAAAATGATTCCCGGGCGCGGCCACCGCTGCTGCCCACTGCTCCCCTCACCTCCCAGGGGGTGATCAAGGGTGATGGGTCAAATGCAGAGAATAATTTCGCCACACCTAGTGTGTGTGTGTGTGTGTGTGTGACAATCATTACTTTAAACTTTTTACTTTAACTTTAACTTAATATACACACACACACACACACACACACACACACACACACACACACACACACACACACACACACCCAGCGGGCCTTTTGAATATCTCCCTAATTCTGAGGTCTCAAGGTTGGCAAGTATGACTACAGGGCCTTGAGAAATTTGTTTGAAATTACATCCATTTAACTTTTTTTCTTGTTGGTACTTTATTTTGAAAGAGTCCTTCCTCCCTTTTGTCCACGCATCAAGCTACATCCGTCACTGTTAAGGTAAGCTAGCCAAACTAATACAAAGAGTGTTCGTCCTGGACTCTGCATGAAGTCAGGTGGGGTTTATTTGATGTGATAATACTGTAATGATTGCTAATACTGTAATGATTGCTGTGACCGTGGGAGACTTTAATAGTTTCCCTTCTTTATTAATATTATTTTGCTATGTCGCCCTCAACTCACACCTGCGGTATCACACTATATTCTAATCTAAACCATGGTTAACATGTATTTCATCAATGTAGCCAAATAAAGGCACCTTGATATTTGAAACGCCATTAATACATAAAGCTGATTATTATTATTATTATTCAAAAAGACAATCATATTAACACAGCTTTCTTTAAAGCTCGATGTGTATTGCTGTTATCTGGCGCCCTCTGCTGGATGGTCACGTGTGATGCTGGTGTTTATGTTGCTGCAGTAGAATTGTCTCACATCAACTTATATATATCAATATGATATTAACACATATGCATATATTAATAAATAAACAAATGTGATATACAAATAAATAATTAGTATAGATAAATGCGTATTTGTAAATATATTTTTGAGATTTGAAAATATATACAAATAAAATGTATAAATATAAAAAATGTGACATACAAATAAATGAAGAATTTGTATAAATAAACGTATATTTGTAAATATATTTTTGAGAGCCATTCATCCATCCATTTTCTACCACTTGTCCTTTTGAGATTTGAATATAAATATGTTTGATTTGAATATAAATATGCTTGATTTTGTATTTGTATTTGTAATGAATTTGCATATGTGGATTGCTTTTTTTTGCTTTTGTGTCAATGAGACATTCCTCCTACAAACCAGATGCACAAATAAATGTGACCTACACACTCCCCTGAATAACCAGCAGAGGGCACTGCAGCCAGAGCGGTCTGGGTCACAGACATGGTCAGACACTGGTGAGGTAATCAGAGGCACACTATGGGAGGGTCATATGATGATGATTTGACACACATTGCACTGATAAGAGATCAGTATCTACATCGGGAAAATGTCATTAAACGGCATTGAAACAATAAAATAAGCAACTAGCACAGTCTGTCAGATTAACTGGATGAATTAGCATTAGCTAACACAACGCTAACGTTAGCAAGCTCAGGCCCGTTATGCGTTCTCTTTGTAAAGACGTGGATTGTTTTTGTCCGCAGAGAACTCCGGGCATTTTGCATATAATGCATATAATGCTCTGTGACCCAGACCGCTCTGGCTGCTGTGCCCTCTGCTGGTTGTTCAGGGGAGTGTGTAGGTCACATTTATTTATGCATCAGGGGGAGGAATGTCTCATCGACACAAAAGCAAAAAAAGCGATCCACATATGCAAATACAAAATCAAGCATATTTATATTCAAATCTCAAAAATATATTTACAAATACACGTTTTTTTATACTAATGCTTGATTTATTTGTATGTCACATTTTTATATTTATACATTTTATTTGTATATATTTTCAAATCTCAAAAATATATTTACAAATATGCTTTTATTTATTTAAATTATTTATTTATTTGTATTTGTATATTTATTAATATATGCATATGTATTAATATCATATGGATATAAGTTATAAGTTGATGTGAGACAATTCTACATCCATACAGGTGGGCCTCCATCGAGCGGACATCTCCGATGAACGCGCAAAAGTATCATTTATTGGTCAAATGTCATCCATCTAGCACTAAAGTTGTTGTCTCCTAAATAAAAGAAGATGCTTGTGATTACAACTTTGCAGAGGACGAGTCTCCTGCCAGCCAGCTGTCATGTCACATGTTGCATCATTTAACCTTCAAGACCAGCTCTTTTTTTTCCTGACATCCTTTTTCCCCCCTGCAGAAATCAGACCCATCAAAGAGGTTGCGCATTGTTTGCATGCATTACGGCCGTAGGGCTTCCAGGTGCAGGTGCAGGTATTGTGCAGGTGAGATGCAAAAGACAACTGCACCAGGATGTAAGTGGCGGGACGACTGCAGTAACAGCTTGGTAAGTTCATCTGTAAATAAAGCTTTTCTGTACATTTAGTAGTTATTCTACTTGAATTTTTTTTGTAGAATTTTAAGTCAAATTAATCAAGATAAATGCTATTATGACGTCAGCACACTTGTTTATTTGTTTCATTGTTTTTATTAGAGTGGATGTTGTGTTTTATTTTATTGGATTGTTCCAATGATTGTCATTATAGACCCCCGTCAGGTCATATCTCCCTATTAGGGTTGTCCCGATACCAATATGTTGGTACCGGTGCCAAAATGTATTGTGATACTTTTCTAAATAACGAGCACCACAAAAAATGGCATTATTGGCTTTATTTGAACAAAAAAATCTTAGTGTACATGAAACATATGTTTATTATTGCAATTTAGTCCTTAAATAAAATAGTGAACATTAGGGCTGCAACAACTAATCGATTAAATCGATTATAAAAAATAGTTGGCGATTAATTTAGTCATCGATTCGTTGGATCTATGCTATGCGCATGCGCTGAGGCTACTTTTTAATTTTTTTTAAAAATGTTTAAAAATTTTAATTATTTTGTTTTTTATAAACCTTTATTTATAAAGTGCAACATTTACAAACAGCTGAGAAACAATAATCAAAATAAGTATGGTGCCAGTATGCTGTTTTTCCCCCCCAATAAAATACTGGAAAGGATAGAAATGTAGTTTGTCTCTTTTATCCGATTATTAATCGAAGTAATAATCGACAGATTAATCGATTATCAAATTAGTTGTTAGTTGCAGCCCTAGTGAACATACTAGACAACTTGTCTTTTAGT